>NC_136948.1:15738146-15740646 GCF_949987615.1 Pollachius pollachius | reverse complement strand
AGGCGCCCAGAGGCAGTGTTCGCTCCACACAGCCTCCCAGGGAGCGCTGAGAAACAGCCCGCCTCGCTCGCTCCCTTCCTTGACAACGCTACCGCTAAACGCACCCCCAACCAAGAGAGAACTAAGAGACCCCCCCCAGCACCGTCACCACCAGCACCAAACACCGCCCTCCCTCGAACTGAAAAAAAAGAAAGAAACGAAAAAAAAAGAAGAAGAATGAATTATACAGAAGGCCATCTTTCCTGGGTTTCATTCTCCCCACTAAAAACAAAAGAGGAATCGTTTTGCGGCGCGTCCCCCCGGTGATTTTCTCTGGTGCAATATTTAGCAGCTCCTGCGATTGGAAGTTTAGCTGCTGTTTTGTTCTGCCGAGTTCCGCGGCCACGCCGCAGGAACGTGTTAGCCGCGTAACAAAAAAAAAAAAGATTATAAAATAAAAAGAACACCACCGCGTCCTTCATGCAGATTCCTCAGCGGTGTCAGTGCTTCATTTCCTCTTCAGGCCTTCCTGTTTGACCTTCGACCCCCCCCCCCTCCTTCCGGGCGGGAGCAAGTTCTCGACGAGGATTCATTAACATAACGGTAATGGTAATGGCTTTTTAGCATCGCCGATGCTCTTTGTTCCATTTGGTTCTTCCGTGATGAGAGAAATGGCAATAAAGCAGAGGCTAGGCTGAGACAGAGGAGCGGACGCTGACCCCTCCAGCCCCCCCTGGCCCTCCACTCAACCCCTGCTACTCGCGGGAGCCCGCGTTGTCCTCTGGCCGCGCATGAAAGCACTTCTCGAGCGGCAGATAAACAGCTCCGACTCGGGGCCGAGCCAATGCCCTCGGCCCCGCGAGCCAGGATCACCTCTCTTAAAGCAACCACAAAAACACAGAGCAGAGGAGAAAGTGCCAGGGGTGAGGAGAGCGAGAGAGAGACAGAGAGAGAGAGAGCGTGAGGAATAAGGAAGCGATAGGGCGCAGGCTAGTGATTGTTAAATGGACCTCAGTGGACCTGAGAGGAGATGAGGAGGAGGAGAGAAAAAAAAAAGGAAAAAAAAAGAAAGAAAGCAGGATTTCTTTTTCAAACAGAAGGAGTCGAGACCTCCGGGGAGCACGATGTGCTCTGTGTCAATTAGGAGCGTTGAGATGTGGAGGGAAGCAGAGCTGCTCGGCCTTCAAGTATACATGCGCTAATGCACAGTGACAAGCAGGGAAACGCACACACACACACACACGCACGCACACAAACACACGCACGTACACACACACACACGTACACACACACACACACACACACACACACACACACACACACACACAAAGCATAACACCAACACGCAACCACCAACCTATACACCCATACAAACACATCTAGCAAACAACAAACAAACCAAATAGAAAATAAAAACTCCAGCAAACAGCAGCAAAACGTTCACCAAGTAGCGTAATCACCACGGCACGTGCGTCTGCCTGTGAGACCACTCCTGCCCTGCCCCATGCAGTGTTTACATTGAGGTGGACCCCTCGGAGGCATCGCTCTCTCCGCGTCTCACAGGGGGTGCTCCATCAACGCGGGAGGGCCCTGGTGGGGGACGGGGCCGCTTTGCAGGAGTCAAGACACGGTGGGAGGCAGCGTGTCCTCACCGGGAGAGGGGGGGCGCAGACGTGGCGGCTGTCAGCGGGTGACGGCGTCGGCGCCGTCGTCTGAACGTCTGCCACCGCAGCGGCGCGCGCTGCGGAACGTGCACACGAGACGCCGATGCTCCGTTCATACATAACCGGGTGCTGCTGGGACACTGTTGTGACGGCGACGGAGAGATAGCTTCACATGAGGAGACAACCGCACACACACACACACACACATATATACCCCCCATACTCATACACAAGCATCGCACACATTCGCATCCTTCTTGTGGGTGGCTGTGTTTGTGAGTCTGAGAGAAAGAAAAGAAAGATATACATCAAAAAACCTATTTATATATATAAATACATATTGATATATGAAGAGAGAGAAAGAGAGAAAGAGGCAGATAGAACAAGAGAGAGAGAGAGAGAGAGAGAGAGAGAGAGAGAGGGAGAAAGTGTTAGAGAGTGACAGCAAGAAAGAGACAAAGAGAAAGAGAGAGATAGAGAGAGAGAGAGAGAGAGAGAGAGAGAGAGTGAGAGAGAGAGAAAAAGAGGGGAGAGAGAGAGAGAGAGCAAGAGAGAGAGAGGGAGAGAGGAAAATACAGATAAAGAGAGCAAAAGAAAGAAAGAGACAGAGAAAGGGAGATAGAGAGAGTGAGTGTGCCACCGGGGTTAGGAAGGGGATGGGTTGGGGGGTGGGAATGTACTGGCATGTGAAGCAATGTGATTTCTGCTCAACTGTCACAAATCTAGCGCAGCAGGAAAATCAATTTGGCCCTGTACGTATGTATGTATGCAAGGGTGTGTGTGTGTGTGTGTGTGTGTGAGTGTGTGTCTCCTTCGCTCCGGGAGAGGATCCAAATTGCGAGGCAAGGCCCGGATAA
>NC_136948.1:15736641-15737946 GCF_949987615.1 Pollachius pollachius | reverse complement strand
GAGAGAGAGAGAGAGAGAGAGAGAGAGAGAGAGAGAGAGGGGCGGAGGGTAAGTGAGAGAGAGAGAGAGGGATAGAGAGAGAGAGAGAGAGGGAGAGAGAGAGAGAGAGAGAGAGAGAGAGAGAGAGAGAGAGAGAGAGAGGGGGCGGGGGGGGGGGGGGCGGAAAAGTTATTAAGTGGATGTGAAAATGCTGTGCAGCCAAAAAGGTTAAGTCTAGAATAGGAAATTAAAACTTGCATCGCTTTTGGCTTTAAATAGATTTGGTTTCATTGTGGGCGCCAGGGTAGTTAGACTCAAATCCCTCTGGAGAGAGAGATACTGAAAGAGAGAGAAAGAGACAGAGAGAGAAAGACAGAGAGAGAGAGAGACAGAGAGAGACAGAGAGAGAGCAAGAGCGAGAGAGAGAGAGAGAGAGAGAGCTGGACAGACAGAAGGACAGGGGCCGTGAGAGAGCAAGAGACGGGGGCGAGAATGAGGGAGAGAGAGAGAGACATGGGAAAGAGAGCCTGAAAATGTGGACAAGGGTTCTGAGACGATGGAGAGGAAGTCGCACAGGAAGCAGCATCCAACATCAGAATCGACCCCATCAGTCCGAAGTCCCTAAGCATTGAACCATTGGAGCCCAAGGTCGGCTCTGTGTAAATCAACACACATAACTCTGGATGTGTGGACCGCTCCTTTTTACACATTCCATTTCGCCACCAGAAATAAACTGTTTCTGCCGTGCCTTTAAAATGTAGAGCTAAATGGGTGACCCTTGCTCACTTTACGAAGGATATTTCTAGAAACAAGCTCTCTACCATCTTCACTGAAGACGTTGGTTGAGGCCATTACAAAAAATAATTTATATAAAGACGATTCATTTTGTGTTTTTTTTGTCACCGTAGCCTTGTGTGTGAAACAGGATTCACAAACACTGTGTGAAGAAGCGATGGGCAAAGTACTACGGGGCCGACTCACACCACAATAGCACTAGCCTTGGCAGGAGCTGTCTTAGAGGACACAATTCATGCCAGCACCGACACACACAGACACACAGATACGCACACACACACACACACACACACACACACACACACACACACACACACACACACACACACACACACACACAGACTTGAGTACAGGTTATATGGGCTGACCCTCTTACAGCTTCTGGTTATTGCCTTGTGGTCTCTCAGGGAAGGTCAGAGAGGAGAGGAGATCAGGAGTGAGGAGAGAAACGGCGGGAGGAGACAGGGAGGCAGGAGGCGGGGATGAGAGTGTGAGAAGGAGAGGAGAGGAGAGGAGAGGAGACCAGGGAGA
>NC_136948.1:15719141-15731641 GCF_949987615.1 Pollachius pollachius | reverse complement strand
CTCATGTCGTCTGTGTTATCACACTACGACTGACACGGTCCAAACAGAAAGTGACCAGCTCTCCTGAGAGTTCCCGCCAACGCATAACACACACACACTTAAAAACCCTACTCTCAGTTTCTGGCTTCATACATTAATTATAATCTCGGTATAGATTTAGGACGCACGAGAGCGTGACAACTGTTGTTGGCTTGTAAAACCAAAAATGGTCTTGGCGCTAGTATTTGTTATCCATTTAGGAAGCTGTTATTTGTTCACTTGATAAGGTATTTGTCTTGGGGGCACTGCCTTATCTCTGTGCCTCTATCTGTCTGTCTGCATGACTCCAGCTAGTGTCCGCTTTATCCATGTGTTAGTGGGATTGATGGGATGGGTTAGTGTCCCACTGTCTCTACAGCTCTGTGTTGCTGTGGGACTCTCTGTTGTTATTGTGTGTTTGTGTTTTTGTATTAGCCAATGGCCATGCATGAGCAGTAAAAAGGTTGGCGACATATGGCTTTACAATGCTGTTATAAAAACGCTAGGAGGAAGCCTCAAACACAAAAACACACACACACACACACACACACACTTATACTCATACACGCACAAACGCAAACACACGTAATTGCAAATGTATACACACACACACACACACACACACACACACACACAAACGCACAGTTGCCTGACATATACCTGCGTGTGGAACTGCAAAAACAAGAGATGGGATGACTGTTATGTAAATAGCGCTCCAAGCCCTATTTGAATAGAGATAATTGAAAATCTTAATTTGTTTATCAGGCTTAATAGGACGACAGCCTAACAGAGAAATGCAAAGGGGACTGGGGAGTTAGATTATGAAGCATTAGCATAAATGTTCACAAGTCGTTTTTGGGTCCATTAGGGCAAGGAGAGAGCACTCTTCACAGTTCAAGCCTCATGAACAATGTTAAGGGTTAAATATATTAAGATGTGCTTTCTTAACAGCAGATTTTTAGGGGGTATGACAAAGTGATGAGCTTTTCAGAGCCCTACCCTGATCTCAACTATCAAATGCTGAAACATAACACTTGTTAACTTAATAACTAAACTGAACAACAAAGTATTATATATAAACATGTACATATTTGTGATTCCACAATGGTTATACCATGTTTTCAACAACGCTCATCATCACATCATAAGCAATAATAAACTGTATTAATTCATTCCTCAATGTACATACAACCTGCATGAGGACTCAAAGAAATACCAAGTGTGGTGATGTTATACCAACAAACCTTTGGGAAACCATTTGTAAAGCACTTGGAGAACATCTACACATGTCCTATCAGAGAACCCTGATGTTGATCCTCAGTTCTCTCGTTTCCCGCTGACATACATCCCAGGTAGCGATACCAAGTAAAAATAAAAACAAGGTTTTTAATTGGAAATCACATGTTTGTCCAAGGACGAGCCTTAGCTGACCTTGGCAGAAAAGGCCTGAGTGTGTGTGTGTGTGTGTGTGTGTGTGTGTGTGTGTGTAGGCCTGTGTGTGTGTGCATGCATGTGTCCTGTAAAATCGACTCTTCATTTAGTGCAGTGGGTTAATAATGGGATTAGCTGCCTTTGTGGAGGAAGAGTGCAGGGAGTCATTTAGAGGTCTTGCTCTCCCTGATCTCTCACACTAGCTCTCTCCTCTCTCTCTCACCGGCTACCTCGTTCTATTCAACCTTCCCTTTCCTCTTGCTCTCTACACGCGTATACATGATTTCTCCCATGCTGATCATTTGAAAAATACATCCAGTTAGTCAACGTCAATAAGGGAAGGAATGGCACAGACTATATGACAGGTTCCCGATACAGTGGGAAAAGGTCACTAGTAGCTGCCTTTAAAAGGTGCGGCCCACTGATCAATGCAGTACCTCGCTCATCTAAGTTAATAACGCAGCCAGCGTCCCTCGTGCCCACTATATCCACCCGGAGGGGGCAAGTGAGAGCCAGCCGGCCCTCTTCGCAATCACTGGGATGGGGCCATTAGAAGGAGTAAGAGGAGCCTGTGTATGGACTGGATAGAAGGAGGACCAGTGAATGGATGGATGGATGGATGGGTGGACAGAGGCATTCATCCTAGACGGGGATACATGGAAACACTACTATTTGGATCATCCCAGGGGAAGGTGTTGAAACGGAAAGTGAATGAGTGTGTTTTTGTTAGACCACCTGTCACTCTAACGTCTTTAGACCAAAGGCAGCTTGAACTTGGCCAGGTGCCAGCCTGGGAAACCCCAAGGCAAGGGGATTACTATTCCAAAGACACATGCTCGAAAGAGAGAGGAATGGGATGATAACACACTCAGGATATTGTCCAAAGGAGATGGGATATTTTTCTCCAATTGAATATGTTGAACTGAGACTGGTTCTCTATCCTGATCCGGGACCCCCTGATACCAGACCATAAAACCTCCCCCCTAGCTTGTTGTTTTTGTGTGTGTGTGTATTTGCGTGTGTGTGTGTGTGTGTGTGTGTGTGTGTGTGTGTGTGTGTGTATGTGTGTGTGTGTGTGTGTGTGTGTGTGTGTGTGTGTGTGTGTGTGTTTGAGTAGAAGGGTTAATGAACCAGAAAAAAGAGAACACTGTGACTGAATAGGGGGACAAATAAGTGTCAGCTTTACTGGGGAAAAAGGAGTGATGGCACCAATTTCTATTCCCAAAGCCGATGTATTATTACAGGGATGTTGGACAAAGCAAATATCGAACCGGGGGCCAAAAAGAAAATCTTGTTAAGACTTCAGCTGACTAGCAGGCATTGGTTTGTGTGTCGCCTGTGTACTCTATGCGGCACTTTTTTCCCCTGGTAAGAGTGCACATGTGAATTGGGCTCGATATAGGACAAGGGCTTCACAGGTAAGTGCCAAGAAATGTGTTCCACACTTGTGTGGAAACATGCTGACTGCTACTAGAAGATAGGCCATGGGTGTGTGACTGTGTGAGTGTTTGTATGTGTTGGCTGTGCTCCTGTGTTGGCCTTTTTACTCTTTTTATACCTCGCAGGTTAAAAAAACGGACTTGGAAGCAATGGGGAATTCAGCTATTAAGACTTCACAAATCCCCCCATTCACAGTTGGGCAATAGCCAGACTGAGCTCTGCTGCTCTAATACCTATCAAACACACACACAAACACACACACACACACATTTGCTCACTCCCTCACACACAGACACGCACACACACACAGTGCATGAACACACAGAGATGTACATAGAGACAGCCACACACAAACACACACACACACACAAGCAAACACACACACACACACACAAACACACACACACACACACACACACACACACACACACACACACACACACACACACACACACACACACACACACACACACACACACACACAGCCAAGCCATGGTCCTGCATTCTCCATTAGCTTATTGATTTTTGTGGTGGGAGGGAGGGGGTCTGGGTGAAACCTCTCAATAGGGGGCTGACTGAAAAAAAGAGCAAGGTCAGCAAAACCTCGGGACCGGCAGGCATACACACACACACACACAGACAGACACACACACACACACACACACACACACACACACACACACACACACACACACCACAGACACACGCACACACACACAAACAAATCCCTGTGTGGCCAAACACCATACGAAAAGCATCTTGAAAATTGTACTTGAAAATCACGTTTTTTTTTACAAATCTTCTTTTCTACAGAATAACAAAAAAGATTCAGGTGGGCAGCTTGCAGAGAAGTCCCCTGTACCAAACCGGCTCACAAACGCCACAATGCACTCTCAATGTCACATCCCAGCGCCGCACTGCCATCCAGCCCACATGGCCCCCTCACCCACCATGTTTGACAGGCATTGGGACATTGTGTGTGTTTTGAATGGCTGGTTATGAAAAGCTAATGGAAATCCGGATATTGATTCTGTTTAAGGGTACATGGAGTAAAATATTCTTTCTCCCTTTGAAATAGTATGTGTGTGTGTGTGTGTGTGTGTGTGTGTGTGTGTGTGTGTGTGTTCATGTTTGGCCGCATACGTGTGTGTGAGTCTGTGTGTTTGTGTGTGTGTGTGTGTGTGTGTGTGTGTGTGTGTGTGTGTGAGTGTGTGTGTGTGTGTGTGTGTGTGTGAGTGTTCATGTTTGGCCGCATACGTGTGTGTGAGTCTGTGTGTTTGTGTGTGTGTGTGTGTGTGTGTGTGTGTGTGTGTGTGTGTGTGTGTGTGTGTGTGCGTGTGTGAATTGGGGTCATGGTGCAATCGACTGCTTTAACTTCCCAATAGTTTTTGAACACTCTCTTTCACCAAACTACAATTAATGCACAACCTTGATCCTTCTAATTTAATGCAAATAACATTCATACAAGATTCATACTTGTAAGATCAGAACTGCAGCCGCAGTCACCAGTTCTTTTCAATAGATTTCCGTAAAATATATCTACAGCGAACCAGAGGACTTTTGCAATGACGTACAACATGAACTCAAAACAAAGAATCACTTACCTAGACGATGAAACACCAACGCAAGTATCCATGGAAGGCACATCCATGGAGAGAGAGAGAGAGAGAGAGGGAAACACGGTAAATATATTGTAAGTAACTCAGCATTTCTTTAATTACCTATGCCCATCACAACATTTACATTGGAATGTCTACATGCGAAAAAAACATTACTTTTATTAAGTCAACACTGCAGTCTCAAGAAAAGTTGGCATTGTAATGACATTATATTTATGAGTGTTTCTGAACACTGGCGCTTTGTGTTCTCTGACACGTGTGTTCACACATGCCAGTGAGTGGCAGACACAGAGAGGAACCACACAAAGGGGGAAATGTTGTCAACAAATACATGCCAAGACTAAGAGAGATTGCGAGGAGAGGAAATTAGAGGAGAGGAGATGGAGTGGGCAGGGCAACAGGAAAGAGAAGCAGAGGAGAAAAGTGACGTAGGAAAAGAAGGAGAGAAGAGGAGATGAGAAGATGGGAAGGCAGGAGAGGAGTGGGGGAGGAAGAGGGAAAAAAACGATGGAATGGAAAACATGTGCACGGACGAACTGTCTGTGTGTGTGCTGCACACACACACAGACACAGACGCATGCACACACCGTCCCTTCTTCCAGTCCTGTCCCTAGCCTCTTAAAAAACACCTTCTCTTTTTCACCTCTCTCCTCCAGCCCTCTTCAGCTCCGGCTCCCCTCTCTCTCTCTGCTTATTTTCCATCTCCATGCACTCGTTTTAATTACTAGGAACGACACACGAAGCCTGAGAGAAAAATTAAACAGGGCATGGAAGAGAGGAGCGAGGGCAGAATTGATCTAGAAGGGGGGGGGGGGAGTTAAAGCTGCACGGCAAATGTAGTCTGTATCTACCTGCATGTGACAGCAACAGAACATGCATTTTGACTATCCTGTGTTTTGACTTCAAATCAAACTAACTGTATGGATTTTGCATCATACTGTTTTTATGTTGATCGATCTGCCGCTCTCTCTTACACCTACACACCGCCACACACACACACACACACACACCTGCACACACTTGCACAGAAACATACACACAGTCACAAAGACAGTACAGGGTCCTTCAACACACTGCTAGTCTTTGGATTTTCATCAGCAACATCTGTGTGCCTGCCGCTGATGGCCGAGCACACACACACACACACACACACACACACACACACACACACACACAGGAAGGAATGGAAGAGTGGAGAATGACGGAACATGATTTCAAAAGCTCTGGAACGAAATCCTCCAGAGTTAAGATCACAGAAGCACGAAAAAGAACTAGACAGGGCCAAGACGACAGAGATAGACGGAGACGAAAGATGAAAGACTAGCAGTTATCTGTTTTTAGCTATTTTCTTCTAGCTCACATGCACAGACACACACACACACACACACACACACACACAGACACACAAACACAAGAAAAAAAGAGAAAGAAGACGTAAAATTTCCTCCTTGAGTTAGGGTAAAGTATTTGTGCTAATTCCATATTCCGTAAATCAAGTTCCCTTTGTGTGGATTTCACTTCCTTCCCCTCCTTGATGTATCCTTCCTCCTCAAACAATCCCTCAGTTTCCTTCTCTCCTACCTCATTTACTTCATTCCTTCTCTCTTTCCTTGTCACTATTTTTTTGACTTTGCTATCCCATCCTTTGAGTCCTCCCAGTGAAGGAGACAGACAGAGTAGGAGGAGAGAGAAACAGAGAATGAGAGAGAGAGAGACAGTGAGCGAGAGATAGAGAGAGCGAAAGACAGAGAGAGAAAGATGACACCAATAAAAATAGATGGCCTGTCAAGCTGATGAATGATTAACTCAAGGCCCCGATTCGATGCGGCGAACAGAGAGGCAAAGGAGAGAGAGGAAGGAGAGGATGAGAAAGGGAGAGATGGGTTGGTGAAAGAGGAGGCAGGGAGGGAGAGGGAGAAAGACAAAGGCCAAGGGGAGTGATTGAAAAACAGAGAGAGAGAGAGAGAGAGAGAGAGAGAGAGAGAGAGAGAGAGAGAGAGAGAGAGAGAGAGAGCGAGAGGGAGAGACAGAGAGAGAGAGAGATAGGGGGGGGTGGATAAGCTGCCTGCCTACACAGCTCCAGACTGCAGTGTGTGTGTGTGTCTCTTCGGTGGAACGCGGCCGGAAACTCAATGGACTCAGGGTCCTTAATTATGCAGCTGTGGCGTCGCTATCAGCGGAGCTGCCTGTTGAAACAGCCAAACCAAAACGACCTATTCTAATGTGCCGGAGGAAGGCGGACGGGGCGGAAAAAGAAAGCGAGAAAGAGTCAGCTAGTCTCCCAATATATTGAGTGCACACATGCACATTCAAGTGTGTGTGTGTGTGTGTGTGCGTGATTTGCCGTCGCCAAACCTACCCAGATAGACACACACACAAGGCACAGGGTCAGGCAGGTTCACATCTCCAAGCATGAAAAGCACAGCAAGCATACTCTGCAGTGCACCGCGGCATGTCCTCCCACATTCTGTATGGAAAATAACCAATCCCAACTTACGTGTGTACTCATGGGTGTAAGTACGTGCACAACTGTGCTCGTACAGCCATTAAGTTTAGAACCCTCATGCATTCATTTGATCGTCCATATATGTGTGTGTGTGTGTGGGGGGGGGGGGGGAGACAGAGGGCAGGAGTTCAGTGTATGGACACTATCGCTAACCATATTGATTATTCATGATCCCTTTTGCTGTGCTAAAACCACGGCAACCCCTTTCTCTTTTTTTAAAGGTGGCAGGTGCCAAGATAAGCTAAGCTAAGCTAGAGGAAGCGTCTAATGAGCCAGCCTTTGCCTTTCACTCAGCTCCCCCCCCCACCACACACACGCACCAACCCACTATCAAACGTCTTCCTCCATCACCCAGGGAGGAGGCTGTGTGTGTGTGTGTGTGTGTGTGTGTGTGTGTGTGTGTGTGTGTGTGTGTGCGTGTGTGTATGTGTGTGTTTGTGTGTGTGTGTGTATATGTATATGTGTGCTTGTATGTGCTTGTATGTGTGTGTGTGTGTGTGTGTGTGTGTGTGTGTGTGTGTGTGTGTGTGTGTGTGTGCGTGTGTGTGTGTGTGGAGGGGGGGTGTTCTGGTGGTTCCAGCGGCGGGGCGTCTTCAAAGGCCCAGTGCCGGCAGACGCCGCTGTGCCTTCTGGGTACGGTGCAGATAGAGCCTCCTCTCTCTTGCTCTCCTCTCTTTCCCTTTGCTCTCTTTCCTCAGCGTTTTTTCATCTTCAAGTCTTCCTGAGTGCCGGCTAGGCTTTGTCTTTCCTGTGAAGCTGCTCCTCTCCCAGCTTTCATGTCGAGGCAGGTGGGAACAAATAGCTTGGCAGTTGGGCTTTTTTTTTCTCACTCCCTTTCTTCTTTTCTTTCCATGACAGCGTGGAATTCTCTCTCTCTCTCTCTCTCTCTCTCTCTCTCTCTCTCTCTCTCTCTCTCTGTCTGTCTGATTCTCTCTCCCTCTGTCTCTGATTCTCTTGCTCTCTTTTTGTTTGACTCTGATTCTTTCTCTCTCTCTCTGTCTCTGTCTGTCTGAGCCTCTCTCTCTTGCTCTTACTCTGTCTCTCAGGACTGAACTGAGAATCATCCTTGATCTGACTTCAGGAAGGGGGAATGTCAGCTTTGCTGTGCTTACAGCCAAGACACGTTCACACACACAAACAAACACACACACACACACACACACACTTAAAAGAAAAGTATATTTACCCAAAACGAACAAATCCCTGAAACTGCAATTATTCTATGTACGATTCACACGGGAACGTGTACACCAACACATATTCAAGCATTGACATAGTAAAAACTGGGCACAAATACATTTCTGTCCGTAAGTGTTAGTGTGTGTACGCACCTGTTTGTGTGTGTGTGTGTGAGTGTATGTGTGTGTGTGTTTGTGTGTGTGCCTGTGTGTGAAAAATCTGCTGCGATGAGTGGCCGAAGAGCAATATGTTGCCCGACAGGCGAATAGAGCCGAGGCAATTTATGAGCAGAAATCCTATTAAGATGTGTCTAATGGCATGAATGGCTTCCAAAATAAACAGCAGGAGCAAAGCTGAGCACCCAATGTGATAGAAATATATTCAGTCTTAGGAAAATAACCTACTTATTTTCATTATCTTTCTCTCTCTCTCTCTCTTTCTCTCTCTCTCTCTCTCTCTCTCTCTCTCTCTCTCTCTCTCTCTCTCACCAAATGTGTTTATATGTCTTTAATGCACCTGCTAAAAGTGGGCACAATTACCAGAAAAGTCCTGTCTGTTTGGGTGTGCATATGTGTGTTGGTGTATGTGTGTGCATGTGTGAATGTGTGCGCGCATGCACACGTGTGTCTGTATTTGTGTGAGCTCATAAAAGGCATTGTACATTGTCTGTTTGTCGCCCGTCTGTGTCCGTTGGTGTGTCTCTGTGTTGTCTACTTGATCACGACTGCCAACAAAAAAAACATGTTGTTAGGGCAACACAGCCACCGCTACGCCATCATCAAAGGGCCCAGCCATCCTAAAGACGACCTAGTGTGAGCCATAAAGAGCATAGCAGATAACAGCCATGTCATGTTAGCTCCTCTATGAAGCCAGATGCACAACGCTTCATCTGTGTCTGTGTGTGTGTGTGTGTGTGTGTGTGCGTGTGTGTTTGTGTGTAAACATTCAAAGTCCTGTTGTCGCCGCTGCCGTCTCTGAGATCACAGCGATGTCAAAACATCAGTGACTGCACACACAAACTGCATCATCGAGCGACGCATCCACATGCACTTGCACACACACACACACACACACACACACACACCACACACATGCAAACAGACGCACACACACAAGAAACATGTCATACGTTGGAAGACATTTACTCTTTCTTTCTTGCTCTCTCACATTGGCTCTCTCTCTCTCTTTCTTTCCCAGGCGTCGTGCTCGCTTCTCTCTCTCGGGGGTGGTACTATATGGTGGACTACGTTCGGGCGGTATCTAAGCTGTTGTTTTCGACAGTCAGCGACACAATCTGTTTAATTACCTCTGAGACTCACTACATACCAGCAGCAACACAGGTGACTGTGTGTGTGTGTGTGTGTGTGTGTATGCGTGTGTGCATGTGTGTGTACGCGTATGTGTGTGTGCGTGTGTGTGTGTGTGTGTGTGTGTGTGTGTGTGTGTGTGTGTGTATGGAGGGGGTCCTATATCCTGTACACAACAATTTGCTGCAAGATGAAAACTGAAGTGAAAGCAATCAGTAATCAATCCAAAAGGGAATAAGAGCACCGTTGCGTGATTGTATTTTGTCTTTGAGGATGTGGTTTTTCATTTTTTTTATTTCATGTATCAACAGATTTTTTTCTATGCCTTTTCTGTCGGTTGATATCAGTATACTGCGCTGTGTGTGTCTGGCTTTTTATTCCGTTTCAGAGAAAAGGTATTTCATATGTCAGTCTATATTTGTCAGTGTGTGTGCATGGATGTCTGTTTGTGTCTGTCTATCATTTTGTGCTCTTTCTACCCATTTGCCAGTGTGTGTGTGTGTGTGTGTGTGTGTGTGTGTGTGTGTGTGTGTGTGTGTGTGTGTCTGTGTGTGCGTCTCCTGTGTGCAGCTCACATCTCTCTATATGAGAGTTCAGTCACAGCAACCAAGAGGGGTCCGATCAATAGTTTGTTTCTGCAGCCTGGTGATACACACACGCACACAGACACACAAACACATCCAACAAACACAAGCCACTAGCTTCACTCTATTCCTCATTTCTGTATATTCACACACACACACAGCAGAAGAAACATGTTATTCGCAACAACAATTCAAACAATGTATCCACGTTAAACTATCGTAACCATTAAATAAAAATATATGATGCAGATAATTATTATCATAGGTTGACACACACACACACAAACACATACACACACAAACACCCAGACAAAAGCAATTGAGCGTTTGAACACCACAGGTACATGCAATATCTTGGAGGCAGTTTTTGAACGTTGCCAAAGAACCTTGACATAAAGCGCTGACTGAATGCAGCAGCGCACACCTTATGAGACAGGCTAATTTGAAGGCCTTTCAATAAACAAAACAGCTCCCCTGGGGCAGCCTCCCGGGCATCCTAGCGGCCGCAAGCTCTGCTGTTGCTGATGAAGAGAGCTAGACTCACTCTGAAGAGAGATAGTCTCACTCTGAAGAGGGCTACTCTCACTCTGAGGAGAGCTAGTCTCACTCTGAAGGGTCTGAAGAGAGCTAGTCTCACTCTGAATGGAGCTAGACTCATACCTAAGAGAGCTAGTCTCACTCTGAAGAAAGCTAGTCTCATACTGAAGAGAGCTAGAATCATACGGAAGAGAGCTAGAATCATACTGAAGAGAGCTTGTCTCATTCTGAAGAGAGTTAGTCTCACTCTGAAGAGCACTAGTCTCACTCTGAAGAGAGCTAGTTTAACTCTGAAGAGAGCTAGACTCACTCTGAAGAAACTAGTCTCATTCTGAAGAGAGGTAGAATCACTCTGAAGAGAGGTAGTTCCACTCTGAAGAGAGCTAGACTCACTCTGAAGAGAGCTAGTCTCACTCTGAAGAGAGCAAGTCTCACTCTGAGGAGAGCTAGTCTCATACTGAAGAGAGCTAGTCTCATACTGAAGAGAGCTAGACCCACTCTGAAGAGAGCTAGTCTCACTCTGAAGAGAGCTAGTCTCATACTGAAGAGAGCTAGACCCACTCTGAAGAGAGCTAGTCACACTCTGAAGAGAGCTAGTCTCATACTGAAGAGAGCTAGACCCACTCTGAAGAGAGCCAGTCTCACTCTGAAGAGAGCAAGTCTCACTCTGAACTTGAAGAGAGCTAGACCCACTCTGAAGAGAGCTTAAAGACGACCCTCCCCTGTGATTGGCCGGTGTGATTGTGCTCCTTCTCCGGGTCGTCTGTGAAGGACTATTCTAGGCAGGCCGCGCAAATACTATTTTTAGGGGAATTTCAAGTGTATCAGACAGTAGTGTTTTGTGCTGTGACGAGAGGCTACGTATTCATCCTTTTATCTGTTTAACACCCAAGCACACGCACTCACACACTCACACACACACTCTGGGATATTAGTACAGATCTGTATAAAGGGCGGAGAGTGAAGAAGTGGTTTGACTTTAATGTGTGGATACAAGTGCCTCCATCCTACCACTCTCCTAACACCGACAGTGAGTTCCCTGCTGCGTAGTGCTCTTTAGCAAGGCTTCATAACGGCAGCTCCGGGCTCCTTGTTGTGATGCTGAACTACCTGCTTTCACGGAAGAAGACTGAAGAATTGTATTTGTCCACAAACCCAAAGCCACAGGTTCAAATCCTTATGTGTTGCTCGGGTGCCACATGCTTTTGTCGAGTATGTATTGGTATATTTCTGATCAACTGTTATAGTAATTGCTATCATCTTGAAATTCTTGAACATTTTGAGGAGCGGGCAAAAAATCCACATCCTAATATGGAGATCAGGACACACATTACAAAGTACACAGTATGTCTAAATAAAGAACAAACTGTGCATTGTACTTTTCTGATCTACTTTTGCAGCATGTGTCCACCACATTTCTGCAACACAGTTTGCTGGGTCACACAATTGAAACTCAGTAAACATTTGTAAATATTTTATCAATACATGTAAATCATTTTGGCATTCCTCACTCCTCACAAGATGTCAAATTGACGCAAACCATGTTTACCACATGTCTTTTTCTGGCAGTGCATACAAAGAATTCACCCTCAAGAAGCCTTTCCCCTCTCTCTATGTGGAAATATTGGATACATATATTTATATATATAAGAGCAAGAGAAGAGAGAAAGAGAAGAAGAGAACGAGAGAAAGTCCAGAGAAAGCTCTATGGAGCTGACTGAACCCCAGGGTCATACAGTTGGCCTATTTCCTGGTTAGAGAAAGGGGGATTGGTGGGAGAATGAAGGGGATTTTCAGTGAGCCAATCACAGCATAGACGGCAAGGAATCGATAAGGGCTCCTCGTAAAATGTCAGGCAGGAATGACCTTTTCAGAGCAG
>NC_136948.1:15519141-15714141 GCF_949987615.1 Pollachius pollachius | reverse complement strand
CAAAGTCCTGGCTGATTTTCTAAATGATCTACAAGCTGGGCATTCAATGAATGAAAACAAGTGTACGCTGGCATCCAACATCATGATCATCATGGAAATCGGAGCAATTACAATACATTGCAGCAGCCCCAACTGGATTGCTATGTGTGCACTAACAATACAAATCTATTTCTCAAGGTAACCAAGAGCAGATCATTGCATTGTTTGATAGATGTGGTGCCTGCTTCCCCCACCTACCGTCTGTCTGTCTGTCTGTCTGTCTGTCTCTCTCTCTCTCCCTCCTTTCCTCCACCAGCCAAGGAGAAGCAGCGATCCGTCGCTAATTCACGCTCAGCGGTCATGAAAAATGTATAGCAGGCTCGATGTGGGGAGACTCAGATTGGCACAGGGCCTTAGCTCGGAGACAGACTCTGCATTAGTGGTACCCAATATTCTGCTCCTCTGCTCTCCCCATGCCCCCAACACCCACACCCGCACCCCTACTCAAACACTTTTCCTTCCACTCTCTTTTGTCTCATCAAATGAGAACCAACAGGGGAACCACCGACTGGTCTGATTTCAGTCTTGCCGTCCATCTGTGTTTGTGCATGCCTGCCTGCCTGCTCTCCTCTCTGTCTGCCTGTCTGTCTGTCTTTCTGGCTGAATATTCTAATGGGAAATGTGCGATAAACAAGAAGAACAGTGAAGAACATTAGCGGCTGTGGGAATACAAACATAGTTATCGTAGCCCAAACAACAGACAAACGTTGCAAGGAAAAGGTAGAGCACAGTAGGTGTGTTTGTGTGTGTGTCTGTGTGTGTGTGTGTCTGTGTGTGTGTGTGTGTGCATGGACGTTGGCTGCTTGCGGGTTTGAGGTTTGTGTGTGTGTGTGTGTGTTATTGTTCATATATGTCTGTGTGTGCGTGTGTATGTGTGCATGTATATGTGTATGTGTTCATATATGTGTGTGTGTGTCTGTGTGTGTGCACGTGTATGCGTGTGTGTGTGTGTTCGTGTGTCGTACACATGGTTGTGTGCATGTGTGTTTGCATCTCCTACTATGTGTATGTGTCTCCTGCGGTGGGTGGGTGTGTGTGTGTGTGTGTGTGTTTGTGTGTGTGTGTTTCTGATGCTCTACTAAGCACACAGTGTGACAGTGCGTTCTTATGAGAGAAGATTAATAATAGCATTGTAATACCATCAGGGCCAGTCACAGTCTGAATCATGCATATTAACCCTCCCTTGGAGTTTACACACACACACACACACACACACACACACACACACACACACACACACACACACACACACACACACACACACTTCCTAGTCGGTATAGCAACGCCGGGGGTAATGTGGCCCTAACGTGACAGTCCGATGTAATTTCATCCTCCCAGCAGCCAGAGGGAGTCATGGCGTTGACAAGAAAGTATTCTGCGCGCACACATTCGTGCGTGCAAACACACACACACACACACGCGCGCACACACTTAGGCGCACCCACACAGACACAACACACAAACGTACATACACACACACACACACACACACACACTCCCCTCCGCTCTATGTTCTCCTGAGCAGCCGTCACTAGGACCAGCTAGATGTCCCTGTTAGGCCGTGGGGCACCACTGGGTCGAGCTGGAGGGTCCTCCCAGAGAAAGGTTACGGTTCCTATGGCCACCGGCGGCCAGCATGACGCCTTCCTAGCAGCTCCAGGGCGTGCTATGCTGCTCCACGTGGTCCCAGTGGTTTATTTCTGGTACAACAGTGATTTTAGGATCATTCTTATTATTATGATTCATATTAATATCGCCTGCATTATTATAATTATTTTCATTATTACCATCGTTGTCATTATTATTGTTCAGCCCAGAGCACAGGAAAAAATAATTATGCTATTCCATAAAACAAATAGAATTAAATTGTTTTTAACGGCGCAAAGCTCATGCGGAGCGAATGTTGCGGGGCTGTGCTGCTCACCCGCTCCTCTCTGGGATTAAGTCTATCTGGGACACAAATTCAAACATTAGTTCACGCGTGTGCCGACATGGTCGGCCTGCTTTGGGCTCTATAGTCAATTATCGTCAGGATTATCTCCCCTTTTATTAATATAAATTGAGACGGTTTCAGATTCCGTTCATCGATCAATTAAACTCAACTTAACTCAACACCATCCGTCTTTTATTTTGGGGGCGACACTAGGCAGATCGTGAACTACTACAGCCACGTCCCTCTGGAGGACCAGTGCACCACCTCCACCCCCACCGACATCTCCACCTCCAGCGGAGGGGGCGATGTGTGGCCGGAGGTTGGGTGGAGGGGAGAAGTCGGTCGAGGGGAGAGGGGGAGGTGGGTGGAGGGGAGGTGGGTGGAGGGGAGAGGGGGAGGTGGGTGGAGAGGAGAGGGGAGAGGGGGGTGGAGAGGAGAGGGGGGTGGAGGGAAAAGGGGAGGGGGGGGGGGTGGGGTTTCTGTGTTGCGACAGAAACCCCTCCACCGTTGCTCTGCCTCAGTGCAGGCTGATTGCTGTTTCAAGTACAGACACACACACACACACACACACACACACAAACACACACGCACAGACAGGTGCACACATATACGCACACACACGCACACGCACAAACACACAGACACACACACACACCTTGCCCTTGATTTCACAAGAGGTTTACATGGAATCCAGTTTCTAGTGCTGTTGCTTTGTTAATGAAGGCCCACTAAGTCTCCCTCCAGCCCTCCCTCCCTCCCTGCATTGTCCTGGATTTCGACTGCTTAATCAGTTGTGTGTGTCTGAGAGGGTGGGGGGTGTAGGGGCGCTGGGGGAAACGTGTGTGTATGTCTGCTGTGTCAGTGAAACCGGACCCTTACTTTCTTAACCCGGTTCGTCGTTCTCTGTTTCACAACACTGGCAGGATCGTGCGCACGCACGCATGAAGGCACGCACACACACACTTACACACAAGCCCACATACACATAAACTCAGCCACCGCCCCCTTTAGCATGGGGAATGTACTTCCTGTGTGTAAGTCATCAGTCGGGTAAAAAAGAGGCAGAGTGGAGCTAGTTCCAGGGATCAGTGTGTGTGTGTGTGTGTGTGTGTGTGTGTGGGTGTGTGCCTGTGTGTGAGCAAGAGCTAAATCATTCATGAGGGAGCGAATGAGCGACCCGCGGGCGATCCAGCCTGGCTGTGTTTTACACAGAGTTGTGTCATGATATGCTGGTCCCAGGTAGAAAGGGTCAAAGGTTAAGCCAGCCAGGGCTGCTGTAATCTGCCGGCGTAAAAGATGCAGCGTGTGTGTTTGTCTAACGGCCACGTCATGCTGAGTGTGTGTGTGTGTGTGTGTGTGTGTGTGTGTGTGTGTGTGTGCACATAAGAGAGGCGTTCGGAAATTACATTACATTTTACAAAATGTTACATTAAATTTTAAATGTACATTTAAATGTATGTTGAATATGAATTAAATATGAATGTCAACTGGTATATGTATGTCCACTGGTATAGTGGTTGATTTGAAAAAAAAATAGTGAACACTACACAAAACATAAATAAATCTACATTTTAAACACATTCAGGGAAACAACCATCAGATCAAAATAAAACCAATCTCGGGTATTAATCTGAAAATGGCATTCACATTTCCTTCAAAATGGTCAGTATGCTTAATCTACAGGAACAAACCAGTTCCTTCAAGGCAAACATGATGATTAATTGATGCACATTACTGAGGCTTTATCCCAACCAAAGAAACCCCCATGTTTGAAGAGCGTGACAATCTTGGCAGAGCCATACTTAAGTATTGTGCTTTGTTACTCTATTGGTTTTTTGTTGGTCCATTGGTTGAACTAATAATATAATTCTGATGGTTGAATGGCCCAAGGAGGGGTGCTTGTAGAGTGCGTCTCTGTCTATTTAAGAGCTTCGAATTGCTTTTGGAATATAGCTGTTTGAAGCCCTGGGAAGAAAGCAACTGTGATAGAGGCCCACGTTGATGTTAGCGAGGCGCTATACGCAGTGGCATCGCCATGGGTCCCTGGCTGCTGTTGGTGATTCCTGTACAGCTGAAGCACCCCGGAGCCTGTGTGCGCCGCAGCGACGCTAAGATCTAGCTTCCAGTGTTCGTGCCAGTGCTAAGAATAAACAGAAGGGTGAAATGTCCACACACACATTCACAAACATGCATAGACACATACATGCACAAACACAAACGCACACACATGCACACAAATACATATGCACGGACACACACACGCACAGACACATACACAGACACACACTCTTAAACTATGTCTCCCCGACTCCCCAGCTCTCTCCAGTCTTTTATTTATATTCCTCCTTGCTGGTTTTCCCTCCCTGCCCCCTCCCTGATCTCTCCCTCTCCTCCCTGCCCAAACATGGTGTTGTCCAGGGCCATGTCACAGACACTCGCCCAGGCTCCATGACACATCACTCGGGCCTGCAGCCCGGCAGTCTGCCCGTCCGAGTACTGGCCAGTCTGTCTGTCTCTACCCTGCGTCTCTCTTCCTCTCTTTATATCCGTGCGCCCTTCTGCCTCTCCGACTGTCCGACAGCCTGTTCGCTTGAGCCCTCTGCGTTTCTCTTTTCCCCTTTCCGTGTGTCTGTCCGACCGACGGCCTGTCTGCCTGGCTGTCTGTCTTTCTGCCTCCCTCGGACCCGCCATGAATATTCTAAAATAGCCCAGAGAAGAAGAGGGAGACAGAGAGTACCAATTGTGGGCAGTGTGATTGACATGCTCTGCTTGAGTACACAATTAAGAGTGTGTGTGTGTGGTTGTGTGTGTTGGATGGGTGGGTTCGGCCTGGTCTTGTTTCCAGCTGTGCCCTGTCAATCATGGATGACCTGACACTGGGAGAACATGGGAGGGCAAGGTGACAGAGAGAGAGTGTGAGGGAGAGTGAGAGAGAGAGAGAGAGAGAGAGAGAGAGAGAGAGAGAGAGAGAGAGAGAGAGAGAGACGGTGAGCGAGCATAGAATACATGAGTGGATTGCGGAAGAAAGAGTTCATGTTTTTGTCGGTTTAAAAAAGAAAGAACGTAGGATAAATGATCATAGAAAGACAAACATAGAATGCATGCAAGCATCTGTTTTGTGTCTGCGTAAATGCTTTGCACATGTGTGGCGTGTGTGTTTGTGTTACTATGAGTGTAAGCGTGTACACTTGTGAGCGTGTGTGTGCGTCTGTGTGTGTGTGACAGACACGACACAACTGGAGCACCACAGCTTGAATACAGCACCCCTAAACAAGTGACAAAAAAGATAACCATGTTTCGCTTCACCTCCTCAAACCCCCATTTCTCTCTTTCTCTCTCCTTCTCTCGCGGTGTCTGTCCTACTCAACCCGAGCCATGTCTCTCATGTGTTCCCCCACCACTTCCATCTCTCTCTCTCCCCCTCTCTCTCTCTTCCCCCTCTCTCTCTCTCTCTTCCCCCTCTCTCTATCCTCTCTCTCTCTCTCTCCCCCTCTCTCTCTCTATCTCTCTCTCCCCCTCTCTCTCTCTCCTCATCTCTCTCTCTCTCTCTCTCTCCTCTCTCTCTCTCTCCCTCCCTCTCTCTCCCTCACCCCTCTGTGTCTTTCCACATGGCTGGCCCTCTTGTCCCGTGTCCCAGCGGACGGTAAGCGGAGCGGGAGCTTGGCAGCCTGTCAGAGTGTGGGGGGGATGCCCGGGGGAGCGAGACCCAACATGCAGTGACTGGAACAGAGGTGGCACTTCTCTGGCTCCTCGCCTCGCCGTGGGACTGCAAGAACAGGCATGCCGGGGGGGGGGGGGGGGGGGGGGGGGGGGGGAGAGGGGCGGGGGGGTTGGGGTCGGGCCGGAGCACAACCTAGCGGCTCATATAATAGGGCAGAGCCGGAGGTCGGCCGGTCGCCTGGTTGCCGATGCTAACAATGACAATGCTAATGCTGAGCCGTGGCTAATGTGTGCTAACGGCAGCCCTTATAAACCCCCTTAGCGCTTCGCGGCGCTATCAGCTGCTCGGAAGCTAAACAGTAGTGAATGATAGCACGCGCTCTGCACTCACTCACTCATCAATCCCTCCATTTATCAATCCCCAAATCAATGATCGGCTGACTGTAAAAGTGGAAATGAGATGTTATTATTTGATACTCATTTCCCCAGTCCATTACATTTTTGAAAGGGCCCTGAGGCCCACTGAGGAGTGTTTTAGTGATAGGAAACCAAAGCCCCTCTCGGCTCTTTGGTGTGCCTTCAAACCCTGCGCTACATCACACCGACAGACGCATCCAAAACAACGGCGTGGCACACCGCCGACCCACGCCCTTCCCTTCCCACGGAGAGAACGGGAGAAGAGAGGGGAAGGAGAAGAAGAAGAAGAAAAGAGGGGAAAAAAATGACGGCCGCTTCAGATCTGACATCAAACGCCAGATAGAGAGAGGGGGGGAAAAAAAGAGTAGAAAACATTACATCTCTGCCGTGACAGCTTGCTCGCTGGTAAAGCATAGCAGGAGTGACTCTCAATCTCTCTCTCATTCCCTCTCTGTTGTTTGGTATCGCTCACCTCTCTTTCTCTCTCTCTCTCTCTCTCTTTCTCTCTCTCGTTCTCTCTCTCTCTCTCTCTCTCTCTCCTCTCTCTCTCTCCTCTCTCTCTCTCTGTCTCCCTCTCCTGCTCCCCAAACGCCCATCAAACCTCGCTGGCGATTAGGATCTCTGTGAGCCGTGCGAGTGCAACAGGATGTGAAGGCACACGCCGCGCCCCAGGGGCCGAGGTGGTGGGATTAAAGCGGCCCCGGCGTGGTTCAAATAGAGATCGGCCCCACTACCACTCGGGGGCCCCTGGCCTTCCTTCACCGCTGCGCCCGCAAAAACACACAGCGACAAATTGCGCCACTTTGCTCTCCTTTTAGAACAAAGTCGCTGTGTGTGTGTGTGTTTGGGTGGGTGTGCGTGATTGTGTTTGCGTGTGTTTGAGTGTGCGAGAGTATGAGTGCGCATGTGTGCGCACAGGGGTGGGTGCGCGGGGGGGGGGGGGGTGGGCTTTCATGGTTGATACATCCAAGGCAACGTATAAAACGGTGAAGAGAAAGCGAGAGGAATAGACACGGAGAGGGAGACACAGAACACACAGAGAGAGCTTAAAGTAAGAGCTGAGGAGGCACCGTGACCCAGCGTGCGGCGGGCGGGGGAACAACAAGGACGGGGCAGCGGGGGGGTAAGAGGGGATATTAGGAGCCACGCGGAGAGCGGATCCTCAGATCCCGTTTGACACGCGCTCGCTCCTGTCAGGAGTTCAGACGGAGCGTGGCGCTCGGCGGCGACGCCCCGTCTCTGGGAGAGCCCCCCCCCGAGAGTCAAACCGTACGGTCGGTACGAACGCGGTGGCGGTACACGCGAGCGTGTCAAGGCCCACGGCGGGGCTTCGCCGCGCGACAGCGTCTTCAGGGGAGGGGTTTGGGATTATGGACTATATAGTGTTAGATCTGATTGCATTGTTTTTGTTTTGGCCGTGCCACATAGGATAGGATAGGATGGGATGGGATGGTCTTTATTGTCCCCAAGGGGCAATTTGGTTTGCAAACAGTAGTCAACACAGCCAATACACATTAAATAAATGAATAAAAGACATAAAAAACATAAATACATATAAAATACTGTAGATGTCATCCTGATAAAATTGCAATGAGCTATAAAGCACTTAGAGTTCATCAATCCTTGTTAAAGTGTGTGTGTGCAATAGCAGCTAGGCCTACAGCTTGTTTAAAAACCCAACAGCTAAAGGAACAAATGATCTCAGATATCTATTTGATTTGGCCCTCCGAGGGGAGGTCCCTGCGTCCTGATTGCAGGACATTTCATCAATAGGTAAGGCGTCTGGATCACTGGGACCAAGAAGCCATCCAAAACTACTCAAAGAAGGCCATGTGCCCGTGTAGCAGGCCTTGAGCCATACAATGCATTGTAGAGCCTCTGCATATGTATGCAGTGCATGCATGTGATTGCTAATGTGTGTGTGTGTGTGTGTGTGTGTGTGTGTGTGTGTGTGTGTGTGTGTGTGTGTGTGTGTGTGTGCGTGGCGTGTGTGTGTGCGCGTGTGTGTGTGTGCGTGAGTGCGTGCGTGCTTATCCGAGCATCAGAGACCTGCACGCCTGGGTGTGCGTGCGTCTTCCAGCATAGCAGACTAATTGAACACGCCCTGCTCCCTGTGGCGGTGTCAAAACAGCGCTGCGACGTGTGAATATGGACATACGCTCTGAGATGACAGCTCTTATGGAGGTCTGCCCTGGGAGAAGAAACCGAAGGGGTGGGCGCCCGGGCTGTGATTCGAGCCGTTTGATTGGTAAGACAAACCGATTGGCAGTGCTCTGGGCCAGCCCAAGAGACATAGCGAGGGGGAAGGCGTCGTTGTTTCAACAGGAAGGAGGGAAAGAAAAAGGCAGCAGAGGAAACAAGAGACGGAGACTGTGTTTGAGTGAGGAAGCCATTTTGATTTTGTGGTGGTTTTCTCCAGCTCCTCTCAAGTTTCTTTCTGCATTATTCTTACGAGGGGGATGCAGCCATGCTGTGTGCGTCGGGGTGGGGATGCGTGGTCCTGTGTGGGAAGAGCTGTCAATCACTCACCGGCAGACTGGAGGGGCGGTCCTGGGGGACACCGTCTTCATGGTTGGCCTTCCCAGAGTTCCCCGGGGCAGGGCCCCTGCTGCTGTAACTCTCCTGTTGAGTCTCCTGAGAGAGAGAGAGAGAGAGAGAGAGAGAGAGAAAGAGAGAGTGAGAGAGGGAGAGAGACAGAGAGAGAGAGAGAGAGAGAGAGAGAGACAGAGAGAGAGAGAGAGAGAGAGAGAGAGAGAGAGAGAGAAAGCCAGAGGGAGAGAGAAACAGAGAGGGAGTGGGAGAGAAAGAAACAGGGAGGGAGAGAGAGAGAGAGAGAGAGAGGGGGAGGCCATGTGAGTCAGAGCAGCAGGCAAATAAAAGTATAAACACATCAGTGAGCAAACAAACAACTCATTAAATGGAGACAATCAAAAACGACATTTTTGTAAGTACCTCCCAATCTAGACAAACAAAATACTTTAAAAGAGTTTAAGTTTGTTCACCTGCAGAGATGTGGGCAACCACATATCAGTGGGTATGCCCCACCTAAGGTTGTTACCTGAACGGCCTTGCCTCGACAGTAACCTCCTGATTTGTGGACATTAAATGTGCGATTGCCTCAAGCACTTGAAACACAAGACAACAAGGTTGTATGTGGGATTCTATATTTTTCCATTCTGTTATTGGAGGGCAAGCGAAAACCCTCGTGCTATAACGAGCCTTTGAACACAGAAAGCAGATAAAACAGGTAAATACAGCCCTAAGAAGATGGCTGTAAACAACACGCGAAAGCATACTCACTTGACACAAGTACACCATAAAATGTGTGTGGAAAAAAAAGACGACAACATAGAAAGCTCGGGCACTCACACACATGCATGTATGCGTGCCATGGACACACACACACACACACACACACACACACACACACACACACACACACACACAAGGGCGCAAATTAATTTACACAGAATTTACCCAGCCACTTATACTCTAAATAGACACTTGTGCGTGCACACACACACACACACACACACACACACACACACACACACACACACACACACAGGCTCACGCTATTGTTCAACCTCAGTCATTTTCCTCCCTCCATAATCACAAGCCTATCTAGTGTAAACCAATTTTCCCTCCATTGTCAGAGGTGTTGCCCTCTCTCTCTCGCTCTCTCTCGCTCTCTCTCTCTCTCTTTCTCTCTCTCACCCTCTCTCACTCTCTCTTCTCTATTCCACACAGAGGTCTTCTCTCTATCATGTTACACGTCTGCAGCACAATAGTGACTTGTTAAGTAGCTCTGAATGAAAAGGATTAGCGATAACCAATATCAGCTTGGCAGAGGAGAGATCCCACACACACACACACACATGCGCACAACAAACACAAACGCTCGCATGCACATAGGCATACACAAGATACACTCATATAGCAAGAATATAGATATGCAAGCCAAGAATTTATATATATAGATAGATATATTTCTCTCTCCATCTCTCTCTATCTCTATATATATATACATATATATATATCTGTATAGAAATACAGAAAGACATATATCGATTCATAGACATACAGTACATATATGTATATATATAGATATAAAGAAATATATATATACATAAAGAAATGCCTGAATGTTTATTTGCCTTCTGAATTCAGTGAGCATGGATGCTGTGTTAGGGGATTACACTGGACTTTGTCAAGGGAACAAAACAATGTTTACACTTGTTACACTGTCGAGCGGGTTGCTCGTCAATGCTTTCTTGTTGCGGACAATTATAATAGAGGAACATTGAGCGTTTTATCATTTTCCTTTTGGTTTTGTTTTCATATAAATAAAAGATGTCCATTTTTACCATTCAACACCACGCTTATTATCTCTAGTTTGCGGCAAATTATACATTCAACTGACGCATTATTTCTTGGCTCCCTATAGCTGGGTCAGGTAGCGCTCACACTGGAAGCGAACCGACTCCACACAAGAGTTTTCTTGCCGTCACAAGAACCCCAAGAAAACCGTTCCTAAGAGGGAAACACTCCAGAGTCTGATTAAAAGGGCGAAAGAGCTCAGGTTTGAAAGCACCTTGAATTGCATGCAGATTGTTGACCTGCAGCTATAGCCCATGCAGTATAATTATTTTAATCAGTGCAATGAAAACAAGGATATGCATTTAGAACTTACCTAAGAAACCTGTTAATAATATATGCTGGTACATACTTATATATGTCTATACTTCCATACACTGGCATGTTCTACACAAGCAAGCCAAATTTGAGTTTGTATGGCTATTTGAGAATTCACACACACACGCACGCACGCACACACGCACACACACACACACACACACACACACACACACACACACACACACACACACACACACACGCCAGACTCTTAGAGACAACTTCACAATGTTTTGATAAAATAGTTTCGTCTTTTTCGATAAAAATCTTCACGCTTACATGCATGGGAAACACACGACGAGACAGTGAGGCCCCATTTCTGTTTCCTATAGACACCCTGACTTCCAGAGCTTGGCCTTGAGGTCTGAAACACAACGCTAGAGGACTCCTGATGCACCGGGGGACATTTGACAACAGCCATACTATCTGTAGACACGCTGATGTGGTGCCACAGCCGCCCTGCGAGCTGCCCCCATCACCCAGCGAGGGCTCGACTCTCCCTGTGTGTTTATCAATGGGAGGATGGCCCCCTGCCCAAAACACCAGGCTTTTATTACACAGTCAAAACAGAGACACTCACTCACTCACTCAGGCATGTTGTAGTGGTTGAATACAGGTTGGGATTACAGTGTGTGTGTGTGTGTGTGTTTGTGTGTGTGTGACTTGCGATGTAGGCATCTGGAACGTTTACTAATTTGTAATACAAACTGGCATTGTGCGCACCCCGGCACACAAACACACACACACGCAAAGCTAAAAAAGCACCGAACCACACAAACTTAAGCCCTTGTGCACATGGACGTGCACACATACACTTGAGCCACTCAAACAGGAAACACACATGCCAACAAACAACTGCACAAACAGTGAATATGGGGCAACAGCAGAGTGGCTGCAGACAGAGCTCAAATATTTGCCCAGGCATATGAGCTTGTGTGTGTGTTTGTGTGTGTGTGTGTGTGTGTGAGTGTGTGTTTGTGTGTGTGTGTGTGTGTGTGAGTGTGTGTTTGCATTTGTTGTGGTGTGTTTGTGTGTGTGTGTGTTTGAATTTGTTGTGGTGTGTGTATTTGTTGTGGTGTGTGTGTGTGTGTGTGTGTGTGTATGTGTGGGGGGGATGGGGGGGGGTGTTTGTACTCAAGGGGATTTCCTTTTTAAATGGTTCAAAGTGAGGTTAGCCGTGTACTACTGTTTACCCAACCACACTATTACATCATCGGACCAAATGGACAGACAGACACCCCCCCCCCACACAAACACACACACACACATACACACACACACATACAAACATACACAAGAGGAAAAAAAAGAAAATTGACGGAAGAGATGGGGAGAGGCAGTGTGTAAAAGGAAAATAGACATCAGAAAGAAAGAGAGGGAGGGAGAGGGAGAGAGAGAGAGTGAACCAGTGAACATCAGAGGCAAACAGAGGAATGCGGCCGGACGCGTGTCTTTTCATTTTCATTTCACTTCTTTTTTTTCATCCTAAACCCATTGTTTCAAAATCCCATTTCCCAGCTAATTTAGTCGCAGCTGAAATATACAGCACTGCATACCTTAAAGCCTGAGGCAACCACTAATCCAGCCTTTACACACGCACACACACAGACCACCACACACACACACACACACACACACACACACACGCACGCACACACACCAACACACAAACGCGCACACACCGACAAACACATTTGCAAGCACGCACACACACAAACGCACACACACGCGACTGCAGACACACTTAGGCAGACACACACACAAACTCGCTCATTGCTCATCTTTGCTTTTCAAAAGAACTCGTCTCTGTGTAGTGGTATGCGGGGGAGGGAGGGAGGGGGGCTGTATTGACGGCAGCTGTTTGAAGTACATTAGGGAACGCAGGGAATCAGACCGAGTTAGACACTATTAGACAGCGGTATGAAAAGCCGGTGTTATATTAGGCGTGATTGAGTGAGCGGCTGGTGAATGCGTTGCGATGTACAGACACCGAGATGGGGAAGGCACTTAGGCCGACGGAGATCAATACGCCATCCCCGTGCACCGTTCACATCCACGGGCGCGCCGCTGTGCACAGCCACCGGGACCCAGCGGGAAACAAAATGATGACAGGCTTGCTCCAGGGCACTCCGGCAGACTCGGAGCACGCCTGACACGAGCGGTGCGGGGGTATACCCCGGTAAAAAAGGGGCAGACCTTATTGTGATGCAGGGTCCTTGCGGAGGTTGAATGCACTTCCAGAATACATCAACGACTGTTTTAGGCAAATAAGTAAGCCAATATATAAATACCAATAAATATATATACAAATAATTATATTTAAATGTGTTTGTAGCTATTGCCATGGGGTTGCGTTTCTTCATCGCTGTCTCTGTTCTCCTTTTAATCCATCCATCACTATTTTTGTACTTTCCCGTTTTCCCTCCTTCCCTCCCCTTTTCTGCTCCATCGCCATCTTTGTCTGAATATCCCGGCTCCATCTTATTACCCAATATCCATCTTTATTTTCATCACCACCTAAGAGATCTCCACCCAGAGCAAAATCACATGACTAAAACGTTCTGTCTCCCAGCCATCCATCTCTCTCTTCCTCTCCCCTCTGCATGAGGCGCCTCATGACTACCAAATGAAATACACACACACACACACACACACACACACACACACACACACACACACACAGACACACACACACACACACACACACACACACTCACACACCGGATCAACCCCCACCCGTTGGCAGATGCACATCTCGGCTAAATCTGACACTAATGCCATTAATATTCATTAAAAATTAAGCTTAATTGCGCGTCCTTAAAAGAAAGGCCCATAACCCTGACTGCACACGCATCCACACACACACACACACACACACACACAAACACACACACACACACACTGCTCCCCATCTGCACCACCCCCACAAGGCACCCACCTCATCTCAATACCCTGCAGACAAGAGAGAAGCACGTATTGTACTGAGCAAGGCCTCCAGACACACACACGCACAAACAAAGACACACCCACACACAGGCAGCGCAGATTGTTTGTCAGTCATTTGCTCAATATTGCTGGATTGAGTGAAAGAAAGAGAGACATAGAGAGAGAGAGAGAGAGAGAGAGAGAGAGAGAGAGAGAGAGAGGGAGAGAGCGAGAGATTTAGAGAGAGAGAGAGAGAGAGAGATTTAGAGAGAGAGAGAGAGAGAGAGAGAGAGCACCATCAGTTGACAGGCCACCTGAACTTATGTCTTTGTATCTCTGCAAGTTAAGTGTGAACATTGGTCTTCATAAGATGGTCTGTTCCCGCGTACAACGTTTTCTATTATGTTTGTGGCTGGTATGTTTGTGTGTGTGTGTTTGTGTGTGTGTGTGTGTCTGTGGGCCTATGTGTCATGGTTAGTGGGTGCACGTCTTGTGTCTGGCTTCTCTGATGGTAATTACTGTTAAAGGAGGTATTTTTAGCTATCAAGCAGCACGGCTGTGAGCAAGAGTGGCCTTTAGAAAAAACACACACATACACACTCACAGACACAACCCACAAACCAACGGACGTGTGTACACAAAGCTACTCCACATCAGAGAGAGAGAGAGAGAGAGAGAGAGAGAGAGTAAGGTATACATATTCATGGCCCTGTGTCGCTGGATCACATAAACACAAACATCCACATGAACACACATGTACACACGCGCACACACACACACACACACACACACACACACACACACACACACATACAGTACATATACAAACACTCTCATGGATCTGTGATATTAAATCACAAATGCAAATACACACACACACACACACGCACAGACACACACACAAACACACACACACACACAGACACACACACACACACACACACACCAATCAGACTGACTTAATCATAATTGAAGCAATCAGTGAGCAGCAACAACATTACAGCGGGGCAGAGAAGGAAAGAGAGAAAGAGAGAGAGAGAGAGAGAGCAAGAAGAGAAGAGAGAGGGGGAGAGAAAGAGAGAGCGAGAGAGAGAGATGAAGAGAGCGAGAGGAGGAAAGCGATAAAGAGTGCTGCACTGTGTTATGGAAATCGAAACACGATAAATCAACATTTGTTTATGGAAATGGCGGAGGTGTTTCATGGTTTCGAACGCTTACATCTTTTGATCTATTTCAGAGAACCTAGGAATATTTGGAGGAAGAAAAACATCAGCGTTGCATTTCGAGAATCTCAGATACATCATAGGATGTATCACACTTCCCGAAGCCACAAATGTTATTTAAAACGCTTCTGTTTTTCGGCAGCAGGCAACATAGAAGATGCAGAGATGTATTATGCTAGGCTGGTCATAGCTTACTGCTGTCGTCTGTCGAGAAGGAACAGAATGAAATGGCTTTAATGCGTCTTTTGTATCCCGGAATTTCTCTCGTCGGATAAATAGTGGTAGCAAATGTCTTGAAGTGTGTGTGTGCTTGTGTGTGTGTGTTTGTGTGTGCTTCTGTGTGTGTGTGTATGTTTGTGTGTATCTGTGTGCATGCGTGTGCGCGTGTGTCCGGTCTGTCCTAATTGGTCAGTTTGTAGCAGGACTGTGTCCTTCAGATGGTATCCTATAGCTGCAATCACCCTGACCTTTAACCCCAGATCCTACAGGAGATGAACCGAGGTGTACACAATGATGACATGAAGTCATGGGGTCATACACACACACACACAGACCCACCCAGACACACAGCTACATGCCCACACACCCAAAAACACACCCACGTGTTCAGAGTGCTTGCAGGCAGTGTGATTGCCACGGCTGCCGGCTGTAGCTATAAATGTACATCCTTTGTTTTCATCGCCGCTGCAGTCAGCAGGCTAATCAAATGCGCCTCGCTGTCTTTTGCAACAACCTCCACTTCAAACAGTCTTCGACAAGCCTCTCTCCGCACGCCGCCCCACCTGAATACTCGAATTCCCACCTCTCTCCGCTTCAATGACCCGACCGGCCCGCCATTTAGGATGCACAGCTGACTTCTGTCAAAGCCTAGCGAGCCGAACAATGGCGGTGCCCGACTTTGACTTTGAATGTGTGACATTAGGTGTGTGTGTATGTGTATCCAAGTGTGTGTGTGTGTGTGTCGGTGTGTGTGTGTGTGTGCCTGTGTGTGTGTGTGTCTGAGTTCCTTCCTTTCTGTTTTTTCCGGTCTGTGAATTCTGGATCCAGGAACAAATGTAGTGGCATTTCCTAACAAATGGTTGCCAAATGAGTCCCCCAGGGTGCTGTGATGCTAACTACCAGACCCCCGCCCACCCACTCCTCTTGTTTCACTCAGCCATTATAACTGCCCGCACCGCTCCGAAAACACCTCTCCCGTCCCGCTCATTTGCATGTGAATTGCGGTGCCGTCGCACAAAGAAACAAACATAAATCAAAAAAGAAAATGAAAGAAAAAAATATATATTGCACCGGCGGATTCTGTTGGAGCAATTAGCGAGTGTCACTCAATGTGGAGGTAGAAAAAAAAGGAAAATAAAAACACAAAACGCATGTAGACAATCACACATACAAACACACACACACACACACACACACACACACACACACACACACACACACACCAACACGTTTACTAAAAAGGTATATACATTTCTCTCTTTTTTTCTGAACTCATCAAGCTTGGGATTTGCGCCAGTTGCTGGCATGTGAGAGCGAGAGTGGGGTTGCCGTGGCGATGTGCAGGGGACATTTAGAGGACTCCGATAAACTCTGCCATTTAAAAGGTTATGACAATTAACGCGGCTCGCCGCAAATTACCGCTGCCAGACCTTTAGACATAGACGGCTCTCTCTCCCTCTCTCTCTCGCGTCCCTCTTATCAGTCGGCTGCCGGCCTCCCTCTCCCCGCCATATGCCCTCCATTTCCACAGCCCTTAGACCCTCGTCTCCACCCGCCCCCGTGCCCACCTCCCCCCCCACACTACTCCCAGCCCAGTGCGTCCCCGCCCCGTCACAGCACCACCTTCCTCCCGCGTCGCCAGCCTCTTTTATGATACTGTTAATTAACGTTCTCCTTCACTCTCTATTCAAATGCTGACCAATTAATGACGCTGAACTTTGCTTCAGCCCCCGCCCCCACAAACACACAAGCACGCACAGACACACAGGCATCCACACACTCACACACAAACACACCTATCACAGATACACACACACACACACACACGCACATTTACACACTAACACACAAACCTATCCCAGACACACACACACACAACCATATCTGCACATTTAAACACAAATACACCCATCCTACACACACACAGACACACACATCCGCACACTTACAAACAAACACTCCCTTCCTACACGCAAACACACTAACACGCACACACACATCCTTAACACACAAATCCACTCCTCCACCCGCACGGATACACTTTCTCTCCCGCCTCCCCAAAACTCTCTCCTATCCTTTTATGTCCCCCCTCCTACTTTCATAAGCCGTCCCGCTCCCTGTCGGCGGGACATTCCTCTGGGCTGCGGTGGGCTGGTGTGGCAGTGGGGCAGTGGGGTGCAGTGGGGCAGGGCTGGGTGGGGTATTGGGGTACAGCAGGCGTCCGGGACGGCGCTCCGTGATTAAGGCAGCCGAGCGAGTATGCGGCAGGGGGCTGATAAAACCAAGGGCACGCCGGCAGAATGGGATGACAGACTTTTAATTAACCCCTGAGTCGTTAAGAGCTAGGGGAAGATGAAGGGGGGAGGGGGGGGGGCTTCACACACACTACAGCTGGTCAGGGGGGGGGAGGTTGGGCGGTGGGCGGCATAGTGGCTTGTACATAGATTACATACTTATGTTACATACCGGTTATCTTCTGTTGAGGTATTGTGGGGTGTATGCGTGTGTGTGTGTTGGGTGGGGGGGGGGGATACATGTCCCTATCATATTGCATTGTATCCTATAGCATGGAGTATTCAAATGTATTTAGCATATTTAGGGTATGCGTTTTCAGGTAACATCAATATTAAATAGCTGGATTGGAAAAAAAGTGATTCACCGCTGCTTCTAAATAAATGGGGTTGCCACAGCTCTCATGCAGAACCTAATCTATCCTAACGGCTGACAAGGAGTAAAGCCACAACAAGGAGTAAACAAACTGGAGAAAAGCATAAAAAAGACATTGATTCTGCGGCTCACGCTGGCAGCTCCATGTCTCTCTGTCTGGCAGGCAGACTGTGCTCTGCACCCCATGCATCCAGGTATGAATAATAGTTTCACACGGCATCTGTATACAGATGGATTTGAGGATGATGCTAAAGTCTAAAGGCACTAGGTGTGTTTAATGGGAAACATAAAAAACCCAAGCCCACACACTCGAATGAAAAAGTAAAATAATATGAAAATTACTGTTGAATATATTTTTATACATATTCATTGTACTTGAGTAAAACTGCTGCCTGTGTTGCCTTGACTCTGAGTACATTACACGGAGAGACATTCGACACTTTCATACCAGCTCGTTAACTGTACCAGCCCTTCTCTCCCGGTCTCTCCCTGGGTATGGAACGTGTCGCCTGTGATCAGCCCAGCGCTCCTCACATGCGACAGCGCGCTTCCCCCAGAGAGGAGGACTCAAACACAGAGACAGGAAGTAGCGGCTAATGCTAATACCATCGTGGGAAGCCACCATGAAGAGGTGTTCATTTCAAACAGGTGCCAGGTGATTTTTTCTTTAATAGGACACCGAAACACATATAGCGCTTGTTACACTTTTACACACGGGTTTAAATCCCTGCAGTTGCACGAGGAGTCATCTCTAAAATGACACCCGTGAAGCGAATCGGAACGAAGGATCTAAATGTGGTACAGACGATGTAACCTACATTTTCAGAGGATGTTTCTCGTTCTCCTCAACTGGTGAGGGCATCTCGTCCCACCTGTATATTGTCCCTATTGCCATGACGACTACTAGGGGAGGCGCCCTATAAAGCACAAAAACATATATAATAATAAAAGAACTACGAGCCATCCCCTATAAATTGATGCTCTCCCATTCCTTCGCCTCAGCGAGCCTTGTGAAGTTGGAGTTTATTAGACGGTAACAGACTGAAATATACAGCCAAATTAAAATACCCTCTCCAGGAAGTGATATTGCTTAGGCACTAGTCGACGACACCTTGTATTTTCTATCCGTCTCCATATAACTTAGTCCAACAATCTCGCCGGATATATTTACCCAGGAGTCTGACGTGATAAAGGTTATCTCGGTGCCTGGTGCTGTGTTGCTGCCCGGGATTGCGTTTTTCTGATCAGGCCTCACAAAGCTTAAATTCTAGAAAAAGAGGTACACTGTAGAGCACATTTTCCACAAAACAAACATTCCCTGTAAAGTTCCAATCCATTAGTTTTTTTCCCTCATAGAAACATCATAGCTGCTCTATGATATACATCATCGATTTTGTTTGTAGATGAGGTAAGACAAAGGTGAAAACGTGAAGGGGCGAGATGCGGCAAAAAGGTCAAGAGCATTATTATAACCCATAATATCACAGCAGACACGGTGGAGGCTTTACGCCGTCGCTTTATGCGCAGCATTGTAATTTGACGGTGTGTTTGACCTCAGACACTCCGCCCGGCATTGTGTGCAGTGTGAATGAGACGGGGGACGGTGTCTCCCTCATAGATATGTGGCGGGATTCTCTGCAGGGCCCCAGGAAGATGAGGCCCACAGATAAGGGCCACAATGTTTCATTTAGTAGGCAGAGATAGAAGAACTGGCTACCCAGATAAGGTCAGGTCGCATCTAGCTGTGTGTGAGCGTGTGCGTGTGTGTGTGTGTGTGTGTGTGTTTTTAAGCATGTGTTTAAATGTGTGTCTTTGTGTCTGACACTGAGTAAGTGTGTCTGTAGGTGTGTGTGTGTGTGTGTGTGTGTGTGTGTGTGTGTGTGTGTGTGTGTGTGTTTGTGTTTGTGTAGCTGTGCAGAAGAGTGAATCTCCCAAGGACACATTGGTGCACATTTGCAGCTTGGTCTCACACACACACACACACACACACACACACAGACAAATAACAAACACACACACACACACATGCTCTGCTCCTTATGAAGGCAAGTTGAAGTATGTGTCAAGGTGTCTTATCTAGTCATAACGGATTGTCTGCCGGTGAAAACAGGTTATTTTGTTCCAGCAGAATCTGCTGGGTATTGTGTGAATAAAAAACGATTTATTTTTTCTCTCCGTTTCCCTCACACTCTGACTTTCCTCTTTCAGAGGGAACACCCTTTTCCAAGTCTTGGAAACGTCTTTCAAGCCATCCACTTAAAGCATTGTGCAATCAGATGGGGTCAAAGCAGAGTGGCGCTCCCCGATAGACAGAGAAAAAAGGGGGATACAAAAAAAAGAGGGTAAGCGAGAGGAAAAAAAAGTATTTTCACTTTGATTTGTTACAAAACCAGCTAATAGCGGTCTCGTTCAGAGCACAGGCGGTGTCAGGGAGAGCTGGAACACTTCCATCCACTGAAAGATGTCCTCTGGCTGGGGTTAATGGGACCAGGGCTGAGGAGGACTGGGAAGGAGTTGCTGGTGGGGGTGGGGGTTGGGGGGGGGGGGGGGGGAGTGGGAGGGAGGGAAGCCAATATGAAAAAGGAAAGCTAAAAAATAAGATAACTTTTATGCTTGGATACCGGTGGGAAAACAAGGGGTCAAAACTACAATGGGATCCTAATCCGAGGATATCACGTACGCCAGTCAGAATGTGTGCGTGTGTGTGTGTGTGTGTGTGTGTGTGTGTGTGTGTGTGTGTGTGTGTGCGTGTGTGTGTGTGGCTGTGTCACTGTGCGGCTTGCTTCATGTCTCATTCTAGCCCTGAATCACAGACAAAGGTCACCGCTTGACTTTTTCCGAAAGCACTGAATTGCCACGGCACCCCTTGCTGATTAGTGTGTTTCCCAGACACACACACACACACAAAAACACAGACATCTCCCTCTCACACACACACACACACACACACACACACACACACACCTACTTGCATTCATACACGCTAATAGCAAAGGGAAGGTGTACAGCAGCAGGCAGATAGCACACTGCCACAAGCCGCCAATCGACTCTCCGAATGGAGAATTTACTCCTGGGTTTCGTATCAAAGAGAGATAGTTACTTTCTGTCTTTCAGAGTCTCACAGCGCTACATAATGAATAACATACATTAGAAATGAATCTGTAGACAACGCTGTCAAATAGACAGAGTGTGGAGGGAGAAAGCACTTCGTTGCAGTCAAGATCGTGGCACCTGACTTCACTTAAAAACACATTCTCTCTCTCTCTCTCTCTCTCTCTCTCTCTCCCCCTCCCTCCCTCCCTCCCTCCCTCTCTCTCTCTCTCTCTCTCTCATGTATATGTGTATATGCCGCTTCAATCTTCAAGCGCGCCTAATCGCCTGCAGACACACATCTAGAACTTGCACAACTCTGCACTCGTTGCGAGCAGCCGTGTATGAAACGATCACATGCCTTCCCTTGCTGTTTTCCCTTTTTTAGTCTTGTTTTTTTTGGGACATAGCGCCCGGGTAAAAAGTGCCAATGCAGCAAATCAACGTACACCAACCGCGTTCCCGGCGCAGGTGAGAGCGGCACGGTGGTTAGGGCTTATTGACGCTCAGTATGATGACTAGAGTACACACCGGGACATTCATCCACACCTCATCCGCTCCGACGCCAAGACATTAAAATGCTATTTAGCAGCAATAATAGCTCTCTGCGGCTCTCCAGCCTGAACTCCTGCCAATGTCCAAAGTCAGAGCGGAGCTTAGTCATGTTAAACCCTCCACCGCCACAGTCCGTCCCACAAGGGGATTTTGCCCGGTTCTTTCATCATCTTTCGACAAGAGATGAGAATGTAACGTTTTAGGGCCGATCGTCCACTTTTAACGGGCGTAGTAACTGTTTGATGGTTCATTTTCTGCAGTTCAATCCAAAAAAAAGGGAGAGTGTGTCGTACTGCTTTGGGTGACCTGTGCTGCCATTCACAGCAAGGGAGAGAGGCTGGCGTTCTGCATGTTATCCCGTCTACAGCAGAAGGCTGAGCGCCGTGTCTGGAACTCACTCCGCTGAAAGTAATGCTTTGGCTCTTTCTGACGACATGCGATTCCGTTTGAAGTACCTTTATTTTCCTGTCTGCTTCTTTCTTTGTTAAAATCAAGTTGTTGTTTTCGGGAAATATTATTTTTTTCTCGGCTGTTGTGAAAAATGTGTGACAAAAAGAGAGGTGAACCTCCTCACAGATTCCCACGCTAAAGCGGTTTAGCAGTTTATTTCCAAGATGGTGTTTAAAAACTGTGCCCCTTTCAATTCCACCATAGCGGTCTAACCTTGTCTTGCGTTGTGCTTCACGTTGCATTGTGCTGTTACTGTGTTGATTCGGGTTTCCCTCGAGTGTTCAGTTGTGTGGCTGATTTGAATTGTTGCAAACAGTCGCATTTTGACACTCAAAAACGGAATAATACACTGTAATCAAGGATATCTTGTAGTTATGCCTGGATACTGATTTGTGCAGCGGGCCTCTTGTCGTGTTGGTATTTTTCTGTTGACTGTATCCCAGTCGCTAACTTACTCCAACAACATGCTGTCGCATTGTCCAGTAAGCGTAAGCACTATGTTAGCATGTTGAGCTGCACCCTGTTGAGTTGAGTTGATTGTGTGTTGTGAGCCACAGCATTTCATCGGTGTGTGGTCGCTGTATTGCCCAGTCGGTGTAAGCGGTTGCGTTTTAGTCGCGCTGTGCAGAGTTGTGCTGCGGTGATTAAGGGCTAAGCTATGCTATGATGCTCCATTGTCACTTCTGGCTGAGGCTGGTCTCCCAGCACGGTCTGACCGGCGCTCTGGTGATGTGAGCCAGGGCGGATGGGGCTGCCGGCCAGGCCTGATAGATTCCTCTGGCTTCACAGTGAATGGGAAACACATGGGCAGCTTTTGGTCAGTCTGGCGGACCGCTCCGGAACGCTGGGTTATGGCTCGGCCAGGTATGGCACCGTCTCTATCTGTGTCTGGGGATCATTGAGATGGACGTTCTGCTCTAACAGGGCCTTGTGTCTGTGTTCATTGGGATGTCTTGCATGTTTTTCGGGCTGTGTGAGAGTGCAAGCACAATGTTCAGAAAGAATAAAGCGTGGGTGTGTGTGTGTGTGTGTGTGTGTGTGTTGGTGAGTGTGTGTGTGCATTTGTCTTTATATGTGCGTTTGTGTTTGTCTGTGTGTGTGTGTGTGAGTGTGCGTGCGCGCAAGTTTGAAAGAGAAAATTTGAATGTAGGAACAGAGGGAGAAAGATAGAAAGAAATTGGGTTTTTGAGATTCACCAAAATAGTGCTTATGAATAATGCAATGAAATAATGTGAACTTCAAAAGAAAATACCCCACCGCCCCCCGAAAAAAAAATTAAAAGCTGTATAATATAAGTGACTCATGCGACTGGTAGGCTTGCTGTGAGACAATCTGGATCTCCTAAAATATTCACTGCGGGCTCATGTGGCATTAAAGTTTCGCAGAAAAATCCGGCGTTAAAATGAATGAAATCACTTCTCCGGCTAGCGCTTCCAATGTGTCCCGCCGCCACTGCAGCCTTCTCTTAAATATTCACCCATATTTCATATTGCACGTTAACCAATGGATCTTGTCGAAGAGTTGACGAGCGCGTGGTACCTGTTGTGTCGGTGGGCGCGGCTGCAGGTAGGGGCTCGGTGGGGGTCCTGGGGGATTCTGCTGGGGGGGGCTGAAGTAGGGAGGGGTCCCCTGGGACTGCTGCTGCTGCTGGCTGTATCCGCCTATCACCTGCTGGCCGTAAGACCCCACCTGCTGGAGACAACCAATTAAAAAGAGGGTGAACAGATGGAGGGCCAATCGCACCCAGTCAGGGCAAGTAAAGAGCCAATTACACCGTGATAAAAACGACCAAAACAACTCTTGATAAAAGAAAGAATTCGAACAAGACGGTCATCACAGTGGAAAATAACAAATAACCACATTTTGAATCTCTGCAAAATTCCTTTTGCATTTTACAGTTGAAAGATTATTGGTTTCTTTGAAGTCAAGGGACTAGGAAAATATTGTTTATATAATTATCCAATCTGTGACTTATCCAATCAGACATAGAAGAAATAATACAGATCAGAGCTGGTCAATATATACTTGGAAAGTATACTTTCCAAACCGAATCCCCTAGTGCAATTCCACCAGTGATGTACGCAACACAAGACCCCCCCAACACACATACACACACTCACACACACACAGTTCCTCCGAAGGTGGCTAATGGCCATTTAGCGGAGCCAGTGCACGCCAGAGGAAGAAGGAAGACCCAGATCCCGCCGTCTCTCCCCCACAGCCTCCTTCCCTGTCTAATGAACTCCAGCCCACTCACAACTTTAATGTCCCCCCTGCCTTGCCAAGCAGCCAGCCAAGTTCTGACCTCCAAAACTTCCCTTGTCTCGGGCCTCAGTCGAAGTTGAGCCAGGCTGTAACTCTAATGGGAGAGGGGGGTGGCGGTGGTGGTGGTTGTGTTTGGGAGGGAAATAGCAAATGGATGCACCACTGAGACATCACAGTGCTGTGCAGTTCACAAACACACTGGCTCACCACCGGTACGACCGGCAACCCTGAATGGCTGGGTGAAGAAGAAGGAGAAGAAGAAGGAGAAGGAAAATGCGAATGAGTCCATTGGAACACCCTGGCACAGATACAAATGTGCTCTTAATCCCTGCTTGTCATTTGTTATGACAACAGACACCACCAGGTGCTGCTTTCGACTCTGAGGATTACATATGTCTGCCTGTAGTCTGGGAGACGCACACACACACAAACACAACCACACACACACACACACAAACAGACACCAACAAACCAACACACATACACAATCACACACACACACACACAGCCACCCAAAAACCAACACACACAGACATAGACACACCGACATAGAAACACAAAAAGAGATGCACGCACTGACACACACACAGAAACACACAGATACCCACAGAGACCAGCGCATGCACAAACTACACAAACACACACCCACAGACAGACACACACATTCAAACGCAGACGCAGGGAAACCCATTTCCCATAACTGACTATTAAAAGAACATTTACAACCACTTGAATGGCAATCGGAAGCACTTTTATGTGATGTCTTTTTTTTCATCCACGATGTCATTTCTTGTTTTGGCTTCTACCGTCGACAGAGTACAAACTGGCACGCAGACTATATATTGTGGCCCCCTGAAACACCAGTCCACTCAACCACACCCATGTCCACATCTCAACACCAACGCGTGTTGCATCCGAATATAACACACTTTTTTATTGAATTTATTTTCAAAGGGCCCCCTAAATCTTAAATCCAAGTATAAATCAACTCCAACCCGTCACGGTAGTAAAAATAAAGTTGGAAAGATTTATGTCTGGAAGTTTCTCGTCAGGCATTGGCTGGTTGTGATGTAATCAGTGTTACAGCGTGTCACATCAAACAGAGATGTAGCCTCCCCACCACTGTGAAAGTGCTGGGGACCGTAGTGGATGCACTTGTGCTCTCGTGGAACCAATCGGCGCTGGAGCCGCAGTTATGAAACGTGAAATGACTGTAGAACAATTCTGGTGTTATATTTTTTCCTTCTTGAGTGAGTGGCATTGAAAGAGCTTCTTGGAACAGCAGAAAAGCATTTTGACGCGCTAAATGGAGATGATTAGACAATGTGGAAGACATTTGACTACAAATGGGTTCTTGATGAGAAGGAAGTGGGCATGAATGTTTGTGCATGTGTATGTGTTACAATGTGAAAGTCTCAGTGTGTGTGTGTGCTGGTGTGTGTGTGTGTGTGTGTGTGTGTGTGTGTGTGTATTTGAGTGACAGTGTGCAAGATTGTACGTGTGTGTTAGTGTATGTGTTTATGAGTGAATGTGTGTGTGGGTGTGAATATATGTGTGTGTGTGTGTGTGCGTGTATTTGAGTGAGTGTGCAAGAGTGTACGTGTGTGTTAGTGTATGTGTTTATGAGTGAATGTGTGTGTGTGTGTGTGTGTGTGTGTGAATATATGTGTGTGTGTGTGTGTGCTGGTGTGCTTGTGGGTGTGTGTGTATGTGTGTGTGTGTGTGTGTGTGTGTGTGTATTTGAGTGACAGTGTGCAAGAGTGTACGTGTGTGTTAGTGTATGTGTTTATGAGTGAATGTGTGTGTGTGTGTGTGTGTGTGAATATATGTGTGTGTGTGTGTGTGTGTGTGTGCTGGTGTGCTTGTGGGTGTGAGTGTGTGTATTTTAGTGACAGTGTGCAAGAGTGTACGTGTGTGTTAGTGTATGTGTTTGAGTGAATGTGTGTGTGTGTGTGTGTGTGTGTGCGTGCGTGTAAGTGTGTGTGTATTTGAGTGTGTGTGTGTGTGTGTGTGTGTCGTGCTCAGCGTTTGTCATTAGGCCTGTGAAGCAGCCAGACAGGTTGAGATCAGCCTATCTGGCAGAGAGGTTAATAGCATGGCCCCCTGCTCATGCCAACAGCACCACTGGATTCATTACTGCCAGAGGAGGTCAATAGGAACACACAGGCACGCACATGCACGCGCACAAACGTGTTAACACACACACACACAAAAACACATACACACACACACAAACAGACAATCCTCTGAGAAAAAAGGAAAAAGCACATACGCCATTCGCCATAACAACAATCAGAGATACATTATACAAAATGCACCAAAACAAAATCCAGGCTGTTTAATATATTCATACACGCATGCCCATAAGCACACAGTCATAAAGAAACTCTCCCCCATGCTTGAGCACACATGCACCCACACGACAGCGAGCCAAAGAACGCAGACATTTCTGCGTGTGTACATTCCCTGTGTGTCCGTGTGCTCAATTAGGAGAGGATGAACATCATGAACAGGCTAATAAAACAAGAGCTCAGATGTATCAAAGCTGTAGCTGGTGACAGCGGCACACTGACGTCATTCTATAGGCGGAGAGTGGAGCACACACAGAGCTGCGCCGGGATTGGCTAGGATTAGGTCGCCACGGAGATTGCGACCGGGGGGCGGGGGGCGGGGGGGAGGCAAGCGTTGGTGGCAGGCATTCAGACTGATGTAATTGCACATTGGAGCCCTCAGACGGACGAGACGGGCAGACAGACAGTCATGCTATAGATATGCAAGCAGACAGGTATGAGGAAGAGCTGACAAACATAAAAACTGACAGACAACCAGAACACGACAGGCGTTCTTATTCTGCAGACAAATGGTGCATGAGGCTCAGTCGGTTCAACGGCACAGAGCTGGCAGTTAGTCTAACAAGTAGCGACCTGTTCCACTGACGTCTAATAGGCTAGGGGGGGAAGAAGATAATGCTGTGGTAGCTTCAGCATGATAGCTTGTCTGGGCTAGCAGGGGGAGACATATCTATGGATGTATGCTATGCAGGCAGTGCAGCCAGTACAGTACAGTTTTTGGGGTTGTTTCTTTCTGAGAGGGAATGTTGCTTCTCATCAACAGAATCACCGCGCCGCGGTTTATATTGATCGCGACAATGGTTGGTAGAGGAGGCAGCCCCCTCTACCAAAACTCTCAGGTGTGAAGGATCAAGGATGGGAGGATTTGGAGATAAATCAAAGCACTTTTTGAGTGTCGTACACAAGGCCACGCTCTGACTAGGAAACACACACACACGCATACTCACACACATTGTATGTTGACACAATAAATTTGTCCGTGGACTCAAATGTCTGAAAAATGCAAAATTTGGTCTGCCTGAGAGAATTGTTCGAAACACGTATTTTTCCACCGTGACCAATATGAGTAAAGCACCATTTAGGCTGTGGAAGCATGTCTGTGAACCGGTGTCAATGGCACACACAACATAACTCACAAATCACTCCTGTAATTGAATCGGGCCAATGAGCACCGGAAGGAATTTGTCATCATTTCTACAGTATTGTGGTGACCGAGAGAGCCGGCCCACAGTTGGCCCACTTTGAGTGACATATGGGCCCAGCCAACAAGAGCCCTGCCTGGCCCGCCAACCATGCAGGACTAGAATGAATGGGGTGACATGGGGTGGAGCATGAGCATTTGTGTGCTAAAAAACCCACCTGGATTAGAGGGCAACGCAGTGAGGTTGTATTTCTGTAGCGACAAAACTGTAAGCTTCTCACTTTTTTTCTGCCTGATGCGCACATTTCAAGAAGATCAACCCTGGAGATCTCTCTCTCTCTCTCTCTTTCTCTCTCTCTACGACAAAACTGTTGACACCTCAGGTAAGACATAGGAGAGTAGAATAGTGAGTGAGAGAGGGGTAGAGGGAGAGAGAGAGAGAGAGAGCGAGAGAGAGAGAGAGATCTGCTGTTACACAGGAACAGCAAAGGGAGTCCTTTCTGTTAACAAAAAGCAACAAGGCACGCAGGTTATCAAGCCCTGAGGCGGAGAAATAAAAAAACAACTTCTGCATTATTTATGTGAAAACACACAACGTTTAGAGCTAATTAATTATCAGTTTATTCAAGTGCAATCTCAGCTGTCCAGCCCCGGCGTGTACCTGCTGCAGTTATCTTGGCCCTGGAGAACAGATACAGAGCGTAGGGACACTTGCTTCACCAGCCAATGTCCAACCTAAGCCTTTCAACGTGTGCATAAAAATAACCGTAAAACACAGTTTAATACTGTACATTTTAATATGAACAAAAGAAAACATTTTTGTGTTGTTTTAGGGTCTTTCCCTTATTTTAATCACCAGACACTAACATTTTGCAAGACTCATGGATTTTACCTGGTGGCAGATTTATCATTTGTCAAAATAGTATAACTTCTTTATAGTCTAGGCTGTACATTTCATTGGCATTAGCCACTATATATATATAATATTTATAACGTGGGAGAGAAATGCAGTTGGTCAGGCTGGACTTGCTTCGACACAAGCCTTATTTGTGTCGTGACCGATGATAACAGCACCAGCAAGTTGAAACTTTAAGAACATCTACAGCCCCCACACACACACACAAACACACACACACACACACACACACACACACACACACAGAGCCCCGCACACAACCCCACAATCTCAGGATGGCAATTGAAGGGTTTGCTTAGAAAAAACTCGCTATCTGCGGCTAGCTGATATACATTCAATAACCAACGTGTTTACCTCGCTTTACTTCTCATAAAAACACAAGGCCCAGTGTCTTTCTCCGGGCGCGGCTCATCGACCCCACGATGATAATATCAGCGCCGGCATTGGTAGCGCCGGAGTGAAAGTGAGCTGATAGCGTGTCATTGATTGATGGAGCCGCTTGACGCGCCACTGTATTTATACGTTCTCATCTCCAATCCGGTCTCCAAAGACAGCCAGACAGCACTGTCTGAACTCGTCTCTCCCTCTCCCTCTCCCTCGTATTCTGTATTCTACATCTCTCTCTGTCTGTCTCTCTCTCTCTCTCTCGCCCCCTCTCTCTTCCTCTCCCCCTCCCCCCTCAGTACTCCTCATCTCTCTCTCCCTTTCTCTCTCTCTTTCTCTCCCCTCCCTCTCCCCCTCAGTATTCTTCATTTCTTTCTCTCCGTCTATTTGTGCTTGCTTCCAAATCAATGGAGAAGCACACAGATAGTAATACCAAATAAAACCAAATAAACCACGTTGTCCAGTACCCCAGCTATGAGGTTTTTTTTTTCTTCTGGCAGCCGCTTCGACTGGCGCTGGCTGTGTTGTTACAGACAGAGCCGTAATGGAGACACTTTAAAAAGGCACACAGGGGCAGGTTAATGTGCTCTGTAATGTGTGTCAGAACAGTGATTTCCTTTTGTTTTTCTTTCCTCTTTCTCTTTTTTTTTTGCTTTCCTGCGAGATTCCGGGCCCTGTGCCACCAATTCCAAATGTTTTCCCCCAGTAAACTCCTGACCCCAATCTGAGGCCAAGAACGACATGAGGGTGAGAAATGAAGGGGAGGGCGGCGAGGAAAAAAAAACAAGAGGAAATAAGGAACACATAAAAAAAAAACTACAAACAGAACATAAGGAACAAGAAAAAAAGAAATCGGTGGTGAAAATGGCCTCTTTCCCTCCCCATAGCTGGCTGGGCCGGAATGAGGCAATTTGTATAGAGGGCAGGAAGACAGAGTTGAACAACCGGTCGTTACAATAGACCCATAGACAGACATGCAGACATTAGACTGTTACACAGGATACAATGTTGTTGTTGTTTAAACAAAGCACACGTTGAATTTCAACCCATGTCGTTTTTTTGGGCAGGTTGAAAATCCTAGTTGTACCTTTTTTAAACCGTTTAGACAAAATAATAAGGATCCATTGTTTGGGTATAAGATAAGTGTAGAAACTTAAAGGAATGTTCGACAAACAAAAAAAAAAAAAATCTACAGTACAGTGCCAGAAAGTCGCAGATAGATTCATGTTAATGGAGCCGTGAAGGCTGGCAGTGGGCGTTGCGTCACAGTACGGTGGCAGCTGCGTGCGGAGCCTTGATGCTGACGCGTGGAGACGCCGGGAGATGCCCTTGTGTGAACAAACACACACACGACATCGGGACTTGTCACAAGGCCGCGGGGTTAATAGCAGGGGTGTCTGGCGCAGACGCCTGCCATCGCTTGCTTCCTCCAATCAGGTCTTCAGAGATGTGACAAATACATGAACCAGGGGGTGGGGCTTATTCTAAGGTCACAAGGTCACGGGAGGCCTTGACCCTTTTGGGAGGTCGAAAACACACAACCGCAGTGGACACAGATATAGCAAACGCAAAATGCGGGCATACGCTATGGATCACAGCACACACAAAGTTTGTCTCTTTATACACATACTTGATGTGTAAAAAAGGCAGGGGCAAACACACACACACACACACACACACATTTATTGAACAAGCACACACAAACACGTAAGTGTACAAAGACTCTCAAATGCTACACATGCAAATGTGTAGCATTTAGTCCAAATGCTACACACGTCCAAATGCAAAACGGGAAGACAAAGACCAACACTCACACACACAGACACACACACTCACACACACGGCCTCCCTCCATCACCCAATCTGATTTTGATTGGCTAGAGCCCCTCCAGAACAGTAGGGGGCTGAGTGAGGGGGGAGCGAGGGTAATAAAAGTAACAAATGAGAGCAGGCTATTAGAGCCATTGACGTGCGTGAGCCAGCGTGCTAATTAATTGATCCTGAAACTTCATCTATTCTGCAGCCAGAGAGGAACCTTTAATTAATCAGCTCGTTCACATCCGCATGCTCTCCTTCCTCCATCCTGCCAGCCCTTCCCACCACACCCAGCCCTTACCGACACCCGTCCCCTTCCCCACACCCAGCCCTACCCCCCTGCCTCGTAATGTCTTCTTTAATTGTGTACTGGAAATGCCCAGGGATGGGGTGGAGGTTCAGAATGATGGAGAAAGGGATCGGCAGGGAGATACGAGATCGGCCAGGCATACTGTGTTCAGGCACGTGTGTGTGTATGGGGGTGTGTGTGTGTGTGTGTGTGTGTGTGTGTGTGTGTGTGTGTGTGTGTGTGCACGCCTGTGTGCACTTGTGTGTTACACTTAACACAAGAAGTGTACTTTGTAGAGGAAAGTTTTTATGATGTCAAGGGCCTCTTAGAGCAGCAAGGAAGGGCTGGGTAGGGGGCTTCGAAGGGGAAGAGGGGTGTGTGTGTGGGGGGGGGCACAGACGGTGGCTGAGTGGCCCTTGTTGTCTGACCCGTCACCACCACCACCACCCACACCCCTCTCTCTCCTCCTTACGCCAGCCACCACCACCACCAGCTCCACCACCCCTCTATCCCCATCTTTCCTGGCAGAGGCGTGTGATTTATTGGGGCTTCCCATCCCATTTGTCAGAACCGGGCAGCTCTGGCTGCATTAACCCCACAGACAAGCCCCCCGCGCCTGGGGCCCCTAAGTGCTTGCAAGTGGTCCTCGTACTCCTGAGCAGCGCGGAGACCACGACGGGCCCAATCGATGGCCATAAATTACCCATCAACCCCCACAACCCCTCAGTGTACCCAGGCCGGGTTCACAGACAGACCGACGGGCAGATGGACCGGCCGACCTAGCAACAGACAGACGACGCAACACAGACAGACAGCATACGGACAAGGCAACAGATTGATGTTTGAGAGAGACAGAGAGGAAGATGTAGACACACAAACTGACAGACAGAGAGATGGACACAGATGAACTGATAGGAAGGCAGATAGCCAACAGATATGTAGATGGACAAAAAATAGATGGGCAAAAGACAGATAGATGGAGAGTGGGGGAGACAAGACAGACTGATAGACAACCGATAGACGGCATTTGGGATAAAGCCACGGTGAGGCCGACGGTGGCTGGGAGGCCACGGCCACCACTTGACTTCAGACAGGGGGCCGCTAAGCTGCTGCCCCACGCCAGGCGTGAGAGGAACAAACAGCCAACACCACTAATGGTTTCTCCCTGTTTGGTTGACACATTCAACGCCCCCCCCCCCCCCCCCCTCCCCCCTGCCTCTCTCTCTCTCTCTCTCTCTCTCTCTCTCTCTCTCTCTCTCTCTCTATCTCTCTCTCGCTTGTGCTCTCTTTCTCTCGCTCTCTCTCTCCTTTCCGCCCTCTTGTCTTTTCACATCAAACACTAATGTTTCCCTCAAATTCCTCTTCCTCTCCGTCTGCCAACTTTGACATCACAGGAAATTACGCTCGGAATTGGCTGCCGCTTTTTCTTTGCTTTTTCTTTCTTTTCCTTTTTTTCACCCTCAAGGGCTTTCAACTTCAATCCACTTCCCAACAAACTCAATCCCCCAGCAGCACACACACACACACACACAAACACACACACAAACACACACACACACAGACACACAGACACACAGACACACCATCGCCTTTAGAGATGCGTGTCTGGATATACATGAAGCAATGCTACTATTTATGTCAGGTTGGTGACAAATTGCATACGGCGGTGTGTAGGGTGGCAGCGACTAAAGCTCCGTGATTACCCTGACAGCTTCCCAGAGTCTTTCCTTCTGGTCCACGCCACGCATTGTTTTGGAGCAGAACAATCAGCTGTGCGAACGTGCCGAAAAGGGGGAGACTCGGAATTAGCACGGCGTGCTCGCGCTGGTGTGTGGCGTGTCGCCGCAGCGCGGGGCTCTTGTTTGTGCCTCCCGTGGCTGTATCTAGGAAGAGGAGCCGCGAGCTGTCTGCTTAATTGGTGCCTACAGCCGCTACCAGACCCGGGGTGTGTGCTTGCAGGTGTGTGCGTGTGTGTGTGTGTGTGTGTGTGTGTGTGTGTGTGTGTGTGTGTGTGTGTGTGTGTGTGTGTGTGCGTGTGTCTTAGCCGCCGTAGGTGGGTTTGTAGTTTGGATGTTGTACGTGTTTTTGTGTGTTGTGTGTGTGTGTGTGTGTGTGTATGTTTGTGTCTATCTCTGCTGTGTGTGAGAGAGAGAGTATGCTTGCGTGATCATAGGACACAAATACATCCTCCAGTCCTAAATCTATTCATCACCCCTCCGACACGCACGCACGCAAGCAAGCACGCACACACACACACACACACACACACACACACACATCCAGTCCAGTGAACAGACATGCTGTGATAAAAATCTGTGCATGGTGGAGCAGTCATGTGAAGGTCTTCTGTCAGCAGGGGAGAATGGAAGCGCAGTAAACGCATCACTTTGGTGATGCTTCCAGGTTATTTTTTGTGGAATTTAATCATAATGGATATAGAGTGTCAGAGAGGGTCTATATATGCACACATTATGCACCAACACACACATGCACGCGCACACACACACTCACACACACACACACACACACACACACAAAGAGGAGCCCACACAGTCCCTGGGAAATAACAGCAACACCTCTACGCGCAGAGCTCCTTCCCGGTGACGTCACATCGCCTAGCAACGCCCCAGCACGCTCAGCTGTACCACGCTGAGCACTCTGCGCGAGAGCAATGCATCATGGGGAAATCATGTGTGCTGCCTATTACATCACCCCCCCCAAAAAAATCCTTAACCCCATCCCCCCCTGAGTTAGAACAGATTAGAGGATTCAGTCTTGTGCTGTTGCAATGTCGTTACGTTTTGTTTATTGCCATGTTCCCATTGCTGGTATTCCCACTCTTTTAATAAAACACATGTGTACCCGTTTACAAGTGGAACATAGAAAATGACTAGATGCAGGAAACGCATTAGGAAACTACTTTGCATCCGCAACAAAGAAATACACCAACATGTTTCATGAATCAAATTAAACCAAATGAAAAGACCCGATGGAAGGAAACCAATCCTTTCCTTTCCCCCCATGTGAACATTGGATTTTCCCACCGTCTCTGAATCATAAACGGGCTCTCACCACGAACCCCCAGACAGAAAGACAATGAGAAAAGACCGACAGACAGACAGGCAGGTAGACAGGCAGATACACAGGCAGCCAGACAGGGTTTTTTACACAGGCAGTGGTGTGACTTTTAAAAGCTATAGCAGCAGATAATTAGAAACTTTAGAAGCTGTGTTCCCATGGCCATAGCCAGGGAGAACAGCGAATACTATTTGAACTAATTACGTTCCGTCGTGCTACGCTGTGATTGCTACCCAACACACACACACTTCCCTATGTAATACACCAGAGGACTCAGAACACAAAACATTAACCAGTTTGTTTTGTGTGTGTGTGTGTGTGTGTGTGTGTATGTGTGTGTGTGTTGTGTGTTGTTGTGTGTGTCAGTGCTTGCATGCATTTATGTGCGATGGACTGTACATAGGAAGACATTGCTTTTAGTTTGGATGCCTTGTTTTATGTTTACACACATCCTTTCCCCCAATTGTAATGTATTTGGTATGTGTGCGGTCTATATGGCTTCCATGAGGGCGTCTTGAGGAGAGAGCCCATAGCATGCAGGTGCTATTGTGCAGCACATGCATTCTTACTGTTTCAGGGCTACGTTAGCTTAGCTGCGGCTAGCCGACAGGAATGTCTAGAGTGGAAGCACATGAAGCCATTCTCGTAAATACAGAGGAAAGTATTTCAAGGGTATTTCCCATGATGGTTTTTATGCATTGCACATGCTTCATTGTTAACTTATTGAATTAACTGTACGATATCCTGTAATGAGAATGTGTGTGTGTCTCTGTGTGTGTGTGTGTGTTTGTGTGTGTGTGTGTGAGAGTGTGTGTGAGACTGTGTATGTATTCCATGTGCCCTATTTTCCATCCGATCCCTCCTTCCTCTCTCTCCCTCACTCTCTCTCTCTTAGCCTCTCCTCTCTGTCTGTCTGTCTGCCTGTGTCTCTCTATCAGTTGACTTTTTCAACGTCGTCTTGCAACGTGTGTGGAGGTTCACATCAGTGAGAGGTATCCAAAGACAGATCCAAACAACAGAACCAACGGACTAAATATAGCAGGGAGTGACAGGAGGCCTCTCTCTCTCTCTCCCCCCCCCCCCCCCTCTCTCTCTCGCCCTCTCTCTCTCTCTGCCCAGAATAGCATGTTTTTTTGGGTTGCTTTTTGGCGGGCAGTGTTCTTGTTTTACAACGGACTGTACTGATGGAGTGGAATCGTCAGCCACATATAAAGACACGGCTCATTTTATGCTGGATATATAAAAGGCTTCACTCGCCCACTTACATAGAGAAAACAGACACGCTTAAACACCAGCGCATGGACGCACGCAGGCACCCACAAGCAAATACTCACGCTCTCACACACACACATTCGCACACTTACACACACACATTCATAGCAAACATTTTTGTCAGTCTAGCCACTCTCCTTTATTTTTCTTTCTTTCTTTCCCACAGAGACACCAGACACACACACACACACACACACATACGTACACACAACCTGGCACATGCTCACATCCACACACACACACACCCGCACATACACAAAGTGTGAATATGCTCACACACTCACTTCCAAGAGTAAATGGGATTTACTTAAGACTCAATGAAGCAGACAGGACAGCTATTGTCTGCAACAGAGCCTATTTTATCGCACAGGGAGACGCTGACGTAAGCCCGCTGCACGCAGCCCTTGTTTACATCAATGGGTGCGCACACACACACACACACACACACACACACACACACACACACACACACACACACACACACACACACAGAGCATTTCAGCAATGCCCCTCTCACTCCCTCTCTTTCTCTTTTTTCTCCTCTGTCTTTTATTCTCTGCCAAAAAACATTCTCAAATGCACAGTAGATGAAAAGTCATGTGCACAAACACATGAGATGTAAGGCAGATATATATATGCATGCACACACACACACACACACACACAGAAACAAACACACACACACACACACACAGCCAGCTGTCAGATATGGAGTGTTGAAGAGGGGCGGGGCGTTCCCGTGGCGACCAGCATGTGGTGTTCCATGGTATTTTAGGCTCTGTCTCAAATGGACCACGCCAGGCCTGTTGTGTGTGTGTGTGTGTGTGTGTGTGTGTGTGTGGGGGGGGGGGGGAGAAATGTTGGGAAATGTTGTGTGAAAATGTTCACAATGTCCGACCGCAATATTGGCAGCATGAGATGGAGAACAGTACCACTGCTTGACAAACACATAGAGTGGTTTGTGTGTTTGTGTCTCTCTCCCAGGGCCAGCACATCTGTACAATTTCCAACTCCACATGAGCGTCATGAGTTTCCCCCCCCCCCCCAAGCACACACACACACACACACACACACTTTCCTTTCGCTAGCTTCTCTACACACCTGCTGCTGAGCGTACTGCATCCCGCCCATGCCCACTTGGCCCCTCCCCTGCATGCCCATTGGATAGCGGTGCGGGGAAGGCGACGTGTATGGCTGTGCAGGCGGGTAAGGCCCGCCCCCGGACTGCTGCTGGCCGGAGTAGGGGTTGCTGGACATGGCGTAGAGCTGGGAACGCTTCATGGTCATAAAGTCCATGGAGGCCACCTGAACAAGAGAGGGAGAGGAGAGGTTTACAGTTCAAGTCAAACCAAACGTATTCCTGACCCTGACATCCACAATGATCAGGGCTGACAATGACGCTCCTCAAACCCAAACCTTCAGAGCCAAAGATATAACAGGCTGTGACGAGGGAACAAAGAACAGATAAAATGCTAAATGCAGCCCATTCCGTGACAGGGAAGCTTTAATTAGCTTCCAAAGCTAGGTCAATGACATGCTAAATGACGAGCCAACATCGAGACACATTAGTCGAGTCAACGGCTAATGACATGCTGACGGGCGGGGCCCCCCAGATAGGATTGGAGACCCTTGCTTTCAACAACTGTCGTTGACAAATAAAAATGGAAGTATTGGAAGTGTGCCCTTCATTCGGGGCTGCCAGTTATTTTCCGATGGCGAATCCTTCATGGTCCATGTGCTTGGCCGGCGCTGATCCCGCCGGCGTGCGGCGGCACGCGTCCTCTCTGACTGCAGAGAGCAGGTCAACTCTAGCGCCGCTCAGTTCACTGCTTTTGTTCCAAGATCCTTCCCCCGCTCTTCAGTAATGTTGTGCTCCTGCTGTTTTTTAGTGCACACTTTGCTTATGATTGTGACCTCCTGGCCTCACACACACACCGGACACTCACACACACACACACACAAACACACACACACACACACACACACAGCCCAACTCAATATTACCTTGTCAAAGCGCGGTGCAGACATTGCCGTGTGCTCTAATATGAGGAACAGGTCCAGGGGACTGCAGCGCTTTATTCGCTGTGTTGCGTTGCTAGGCTCGATGGTTTTAAAGTGGTTGTGTCCGCAGGGGCATGTGTGTGTGTGTGTGTGTGTGTGTGTGTATGCGTGTGCGTGAGTGCGCGTGATAGAGAGAGAAAGAGAGAGAGAGAGCGAGAGAGCAAGAGAGCGACAGAGAGAGCAGAGGGGCTCTGAACTACTCCATAGATGCGAGAGAGGTGTTGGGGGGGGGGGGGGGGGGGGGGTTAGTTACTGTGTTAAGGGTTAGGGGGGTTAGTAAGGGGGCAGATGTAGAGAGATGAAGAGACTTAGAGGGGTGAGGGTGGTGTTAAGGGGGTCTTCCAGGTGCGTGTGTAAATATGTGAGTGTGCTGCTGGTCTTGGAGAAGACAACTTATGCCAAAGCAAACCGTTTTGTTTCACATACTATTTCCTATTTGACCGAATAAAATATTGAATGTAGTGAGTAAAGAACCCTTAAACAAAATGGATGCTTCAAAATGTTTTACCAAATAGTTAAATAGCACAGGTTAACATTATAATGCACAAACACACGAGTTTGACTCCCTGCAGTAGAAAGATACTGATACTGGATGAGAACGCGGGCACCCAAAAAGCACCCAAGTTTCATTTGACCTCATGGAGTAGTCCATTCCACTTCAGGCAAGGGGGGGGGATTATTTGAACTGTTCAGATATGATTACTGGTAAAGGGTTGTATGAATAATATTTATACCCATACACATAAGATAAATATATATAGATATATGCATTGAATAATATAACCAGCTAAATGTTATTATAAACTACAGATAATAACAATTAAAACTACAGGGACTATAGATGAAAAATAGTTTTTAAACTAAATCTGGTACATTTATATGTCCGATGCAATGGCCATGTTGATTAATGTACACTGTCCCTTTTAAATAAATAAACAAACAAACAAACATGTTAGCAAGATGTTTGCAAGCTTTGTCCTCCCCCATGTCTCTGCGTAGCAGGACCTGTCAGTGTGTTTCCTCCTTTTCCACAACTCGTCGTTACGATGACCTTATATTACAGACTAATATTCATTTATGTAAATGATGAAGTTCATCTTTCAATCCACTCTTGCGGATCTATGAACGTAAATAAAGCCGTGTTATTTGTGAAACCTACCTGACACCCGGGTCCCTCACAAGCCAATGATCAAAACAAATCACATCATTACTTCATTCACTCCAATCTGATCCACAACCCCTGGTGCCCGTGTGTTCCAGGCTCCAGAACGCACGGACACCAGCCCGGGCTTGAACCGTTTAGTTTGCTGTGTACCGGGTCACCCACTGGCGGTTCTGATGCGGCATGTGCTGCAAAAAGGGGCCGCAGGTCATGTGTCTCAACCACAGCGGCAACTACAAAACAACACGTGACCTCGCTTAGACGCTCTTAAAAGAGTCGGCAAAACACACGGCAGAACGCCACGGCCAGCCCCTCAAGGCTAGGGAGCGCACACACACACAAACACACACACGGATAAAACCACACATACGAACAAGCACACACACGTGCCCTGGCACAGGTACACAAGCACAAAAGCGGTACCAGCGCTGGGAAGGGCACAGTGCCAACCTGGATATGGGACACACTCTCTCTCTGCACTCCCGCCTCCCCTCACCCCTCCTCGACCCCTCCCCACTCCATGCATTCGTCCATCCATCCAGGTTACCAATCCATCTGGAGAGGTGCACGCCCCCCCCCTTAGCTGAAAATAGCTAAGTGCAACTAAATCCCATACTGTTGCAGACACACGCTCACATGCAGGCGCACACACACACAGGCGCGCACACACACACACACACACATACGCAGGCGCACACAAACACACACACACACACTCTCAACAAGCGGCAGCAAACAAACAAAAGCTCTCACCAGAACCCAGTACATGGAAAACGACTTTAGAGTTTTGGGAATGAGGCAGGCGAAGGTCAATTAAACACACACACACACACACACACACACACACACACACGCACGCGCGCATACGCTGATATACCTTTCTCAGAAATTCTAAAGTAATGCCGCAGCAATAAGTAATCATCTTCCTATCAAATATACTCGTCATGGCACCTGCCATCCATCATTGATATATATATATGGGCTGTGTTGCATACAGAGCATCTCTCTCTCTCTCTCTCTCTCTCTCCCTCCCAAACAAACCCTCTATCTATCTGCTTCCATGACATTTCTATTCTCTTGAAAAGAGATTCTACCACGCTGCAACCTTTCCCTTCCCCTCCGGATAGACCCTCACGCCCGAGCATAGTGTTGAATTAAAATATCTCAGCCTCATCCACGGAAAGGAAAAACAGGTAGTACCTCAAAATGAATCATTTCAGAGCCAGGAGGAATAAACAAATGAGATGAGGAAGAAAAAAAAGCGCTTGCGGGAATACAAGGGGAAATTATTTTCAATACTTTCTTTTTTTGTGGTGCTCCTTTCAAATGTATTTCCTTCTGTTCGTCTGGGCGCAGAGCACAACAAACGGAGAGATAGAGGCAGGGAAAGGGGGGCTCGGGGTGTGGGGTGAACCAGCAACAATACCAATCTGACTACTAAATTTAAAATTCAATTTAGGAACTTCAATCCACTGTTCTCCTGACTCCCGCATGCTTGCTTTTTTTTGAAGATCTTTGTTTAATTTTTTTTGGGCAAATACAAAGCCATTAAAACTGAAGATGAGTGAAATTACTGTGTGTGTGTGTGTCTGCTGTGGGTGTGTGTGTGTGTCTGCTGTGGGTGTGTGTGTGTGTGTGTGTGTGTGTGTGTGTGTGTGTGTGTGCGCATTTGTATGACTGTGTGTGTGTGCTCTGTCTATGGTTGTGTGTGTGTGTGAGCGTGTTTGAGTGTGTCAAACCTGCTAAATAGCTTTTTTTTTAGGTGTTATTTGGGGAAAATAATTTCACTCGCATTTTAATGTGCAAAGTTGTTAATCAGAGGAGGCATTAGGGCGCACAGTGCAGACAGGCTGCGATGTGTGGATTATATGAGACACACATCAGACAAACATAAAACCATATCTGCATGATCGTTATTATTCCAATTCAAATGCAGGCGCCGCAAAACGTGCAAGAGACTTGTTGTAGCATTGTTAGGCAACGCAAAAGATTTTGGGTTGCAGAAAAAGGGTACAAAAGCCCTCCCACACAACACACACACAGACACACACCAATCAACAAACAGCACATATTTTTTCACACGTACACCGACACAACACATCACATCTAAATCTTTTGTGCGTTTGTGTGACTTTTACCACCTTGTGGTTCACATTAAACGGACAATGAATGCCTGATTTCTCGGTCTCACATTCCCTTCGAACCGCCCCTGGCCTATAATTAAACGCACACACACACACACAGCGAGAGGAAGCAGTGAGTGACTTCCTTCAGCCATGGTAACAGTTCTCCCACTTACAGAGTTGTTACCAATGTTTCCACCTTGATGTGGGCCGCTCTCTTTCCACCTCCGGTCTTCATTAAGCAGCCCGGCCAAGGAAAAGGAAAAAGCCACCACCAATACAGTGGTTTCCTAATGAGCTAAGAGGTGTTTTATAGAGCCGGTACTACTTAAGAAATCATTTGAGGCTCTTAGCCGCAACCCAACGCTGTTAAGTGGAGTATAATAATATTGTCCCCGTTTGGCGCCCACTGTGATCTACGCACACATGGAACGGCGTGGTCGATGCCACGACGCTGACCGTCAGAGAGGAAGACGGGGCAGAGGCGACGAAACGGAGGTTCCCGTTGATGGGGGAAATGGTTAACCACGATTATGCAGGGGTACGTATCGGTTGTCTTGTGTTTTTACTTGTGGGAGGGCGCACACTGCATCGATTATCAAAGACTTGGGAATGGCGCTGAAATCGTCATTAATCAAATCAAGCTTCGGCCCTCTGGCAGCGTGGCGTTAAAAATCATGTGCGGGAGCGATGCACTCACACACAACATGAGTGAAGAATCACTTTTCTGTTTCTTTTACACTCGGGTATGAATTGACAAACCACACGCTGGAACACAACTGGTGACAAGAAAGAGTGCGACTGAAATGAGGCTCATTTTGTTAATTTCGCCATTGGATATTTTGCGTTTGCAAAAAGTGACAGATCTTCAAAAGCCGTCTGCTGCAAGGTCAGCCCTAGATGAAGAGAGTGTTTTTTTGCCATTGTTCACTTCATTTCCGTTTGTTTTTGTCTATTTTGTTGACGTCTCCGAGAAGAGGAGAGCGGGAACGGAAAAGGCCACAATGATGGGTTTATGATGAAGCCTTCCCAGCCTTGTGTACATTTTGTGAGGAGAAACAAATAACAGCGATAATTACTGTCACACAATTCTCCTTCTTTCCTATCTGGAGAATCAGTCACACAGACACACACACGCGATTCCACACACAAACAAATGCAGAGAGCCCCGGTTGGTCTGCTGAGACAATTTGCTGCGTCTCTAATGTTATTTATTTATGCCATGAGGCAGATAGACCCTCAGTCCTCTCCTTAAACATCAGGGGTGGAGGGGGGGGGGTCTACCGCGGTTGGGCCCCAAAAACCCAGGCCCAGCGGGTCAGGCGGAAAAGTATGCACCAAGGCCATTACACCTGCTCTTTCACTAACCCCCACACAGGCACACACACACACACACACACACACACACACACACACACACACACACACACACACAAAAAGAGAGGCTCAGTAGGGCCCAATGCAGACAGGGAAAGGACTGGAGGGAAACCAGGCAATACAGAGACAGAGAGGGAAGAAAGAAGAATAAAAAGACGGAAGAAGGGGAGATATCGTGGCACTGGGTGAGAAGCGGGCTCCTGTTCCATATTAATGTGTGCAAATTCCCTCCACTCCAACTCTGCTCCTGCTGACTCAGAGCAGAACAACAACAACAACAACAACAACAACAACATGGAAGCAGCAGCGGTATGACGTCATCGCGTGCGGGGGGGGGGGAGGGGGAGACGAGCGGGGGGGAGTCCGCTGACGAGCGCATTTCAATGCGACGTGTGACGGCACGTGACACGCGTTGGTACTCCTCTGCCCGCTGTTCCCAGACCAGCGGGGCGACCCTCTCACTGCACAGCAGGCAACCCATCACGCTTGGCACAACTTGGCTAGTAACGTCAGCCACTCAACATTATCAGACGACGCGTCTGTGACGTGGTGTGTCACCTCGGTGACACTAACGCTACACCGTTGATGTGAGCGTGCGTGCACGTGTGTGTGCTTTCTGTGACTGCGAGCCATGCTAACAGCGCGGCGGAAAGGTGCGACGGAGGCGGACGTCTCATCTTGCACAGTCGAACGGGCGCCTTGTTAGCAGGAACCCAGCGGGGCAGTCTGCTAGCAAACGGCAGCGTGGAGACCCGGGCCTGCTCCACAGGGAACGAGCCAAACAGGGCCAAATTACCTTCCCTTCAACCCAGTAGCCCTTGATGGCACGGCCAGCCAGCCATAAAGCTGGACAGAAATACAGGCATGCGCGAAATCAACCGAGGAGAAGGAGGGAGAGGGAGAAAAGGGGATGATAGAGGGGTGGAGGGGGGCGGAGGAGGAGAGGGAGCAGCCAATGTTTAGGCTGTTCCACGTTGAGGAGAAACAATGGGATCCGAGAGGTTGATAGGGGAGGGAGGGATAATGGACAGGCTGCGGTGTGCAGATCACCGGCGGCCCTTCCTCTTCTAGAGCGTCCGCTGCACGGACGTCACGGCAACGGGAGGTGGAGGAGGAAGAGGGGGGTGGCGGAAGAGGAGGGGGGAAGGACGAAAGGATGGGATAAAGCGAAGGAAAGAGAGAGAGAGCGAGAGAGAGAGAGAGCGCGAGAAAGAGAGCAAGAGCGTCGAGAAGAGGCTGCTTCATCTGTCTAGAGTGAGATTGGGGTCATGCTCGGGGTCGTCACAGTTTCTTTTTTCCTGCTTCTTCTTCTTCTCTGGCGAGACGGAGAGGCGAGGCGGTGGACAGGGAAATAAGGAATCTGGTATGACAAGATGCAGCTGAAGCACCATTACAGAGCGCAAGAGCGAGAGGGAGATAGAGAGAGAGAGAGAGAGAGAGAGAGAGAGAGAGAGAGAGAGAGAGAGAGAGAGAGATAAAGAGAGAGAGAGAGAGAGAGAGAGAAAACGTTGTTTGGAACTAGTAGTGAAAGTCTGGTAGGGAGCCGCTGCACAACGAACCGCGAGCAGACTTAGCAGAAATCCAGAACAGCAAGGAGGTTTTCCATGACACACTTCATTTATGCTAATGTCGTAGCGCTGTCACATTGGGCAGACGTAGCTTCTGATTTACTCTGAGACCGAGGCCTGAGTCTGGTGGTTACCAAAGGATCAGAATGTCTGTGCCTGGCCCATTTTATGTAAAAAGTATTTCTCATTGAAACTCTCTTAGCTAGCTGCAGAACTTTGGCAAGACAATGACGAGAACTTCTTATATTTACTGATACGAAATGATAATCTGTGGTAGTCTATATAAAACGTAGACTAATGATGTTAGGGATAATAATTATGCAAACGTTTTTATTAGTTCAATAGGTTTTTATGGTCTAAAGGTTGCTTGGAAACTTGTAAATAAAACTTTGAAACCACAAAATGGCCACCCTGTTGATGATGCGAACACAAACATTGTAATTCATAATTCCATAGCGCACACTAACTCATACAGAAACACACACACACACACACACACACACAAAATGGGGCTCTGTGGAAAAAATCTCCGACCCCCCTCACTGCAGCCTATAAAACCCCAGTGTAGAAAGCTGCTGTTTCACAACCAGATGAATTAAAAGGAGGGGGAAAATAACATGACAATTCAAACAACATGACAATATTTCAAATTTCTAAACTTATCTCTACCCAGCCTGGCCTCCACATTCCCGACCCAGAGAATGTGTTGTACCCCAGTGTTAAACATGCAGAAGACGGCTCTCTCCCCTGTTCAAGGAAATCACCACCGCTGGCTAATGGGACGGTCTCAAAGAGCTAAAGTGTCTCGCTCTGGTTGTTTCTGTTTTGCGTTTTATTTATTTTTATCTGATTTCTACCGTCAATTATGACCAAGGTCCTGCACCGCCCAGTGTGTTTATGAATTAGCAATGGTTATTCATGATATTGTGCTCAGAGTAGGGCGGAATAAAAAAAAACAACACGTAAGTGAATACTAAGCGAGCGGACCTCTGGAAAACGATGCTAAAGGGTCCTGAGGGGAGGGCTTTCTCTGCCATCCATTAGTCTTCCCTGCAAGGCAAAACATAACGAGCTGACTAGGCAGCCCAGGAGCCCGAACCACACGGAGGGAGAGCAGGGTAAATTATGGATGTGGAGCCTCTGTCCGAAACAACCGCTGAATGAGTTCACCCTTTTCCGCAAAACAACACGAGAATAACACACAACCTCTCGAGACCTTCCAGCCTCTCTCTCCCCCCCCCTCCTCGAGTTCTTTCTGTGCTCTTCAACTTCAGAGGCACACGCTTTGTGTACTAGTTGCGCGAAAGCAACACCGCTAAGTATAAGTAGACATGGCCCGCCACCCCGAAGGAAGGATTGAATACATGTGCCTCTTGTTCCCCATCGACTATCTCCAGAGGAACTAACGAACACAGTGTGTGTCGTCTCCACTGAGAAAAACAAGTTTCCAGTCTTAATCACAGTAAAAGATGTTGCCCATTAAAACAACAACAAGGATTTACAATCAGGCTGCTGGTTTTGGAGCGCGGCCCAGTCCTCTTGGGGGGGGCGGAGCCATCCATATTTCTCCAGAGGGGTGATCCATCACTTTGCGATGAAAATAAATAAATAAAGGGGGCACAACAAACAGATATCCTGACCTTCCCTCCCCGGGCGGATATTAGATACTCATTAAAAGTCACCTGAAACAATTTGAACCAAATTGATTTCATTATCGGACTCGGCACGACACGCGGCGCCCCCACGCCTGATAGCTCAGCGGGAAATTTACAAAGTTAATTAGAAAAAAATAGATTTTCAGTTAATTTCCCGCCCTTTTTCCCTTTCTCGCACGGCCATCATAAGGCGAGGCGGTGTGCCGGGCCGCTGATGTATGACAGCGGAGAAGAGAGTCGGAGCTCTGGAGTGGACCGGCGCCCAAACAGGCCAGTGGATTGATCACTCAAGGTGGAGCTAGCCAATTCCCAATAGGCAGGGGTGAGAGAGAGAGAGAGAGAGAGAGACAGAGACAGAGACAGAGAGAGAGAGAGAGAGAGCGACAGAGAGAGACAGAGAGAGACAGAGAGAGAGAGAGAGAGAGAGAGAGAGAGAGAGAGAGAGCGAGAGTGTGTGCAGATGTTAAAGTTGAGGAATGCCATTTGTTAAAGGATCACATATACATATATCTCTGACCTCTTAACGGCCCCCTTTAATGGACCGGGTTGTGTGAGTCCCACACTCCCACCACCACCAGGCCGTGAACCCAGGACCTGTGTTCACCGCCTTCTATACATGGCTTCTACGGCCTCCCCCAACACACACACACACCCCTCCAGGTTCCTCTCTGAGAGGCCCAGGGCCCCTGACTGAGAATCAATCAGCGAGGAGGGCCTGGCCCAGGGAAACATGAGCTGGGGGAGCTGGTGGAGGAGGTGGTGCTGGGAGCCAGGGCCGATCAATGAGGAACTCCAGGGCCTGTTGGGAGTGCTGATGCATGGCCTGACTGCAGACACACACGGCTGACTTTGTTTTTTTCTGCTTTCTCTTCTATTCTTTTCTTTACCGGTGAGCTCCATCGCTCCATGGCATTATTCCTGTGCCCTGGTGGAGGGAGGCTGCTCTGTTTATAGAGGTTTGAACTACGGTATCGGCCCATATGAAGAACACATGACGATGTATTGACTGGTATGAAATAAAGGTTGATTTTGCATTTAAAGGGGGCTCTGATTACAGAAAGGCCAGTGGGGCTATCGGAATAACAATGTTATTTTTGGAGGTTTTCTTGCCTGTATTAAACGATTGAAAACAAGCTCAAAGGCGTCAAACATTAGCTTGACCACACCAATCGTAATTGGGCCAAACTATTGCGTGGTGGGGATAAGAACCATGATCATGAGTTGTTTTACACAATAAACCCTTGACCTTGCTGCACAGGCTGGGTTTTATTAAAGGCCAGACGCATTACAGGGGAGGACATATTTCCCAGGAGAGACAGCAGATCCTGGCCGCGACGGCAACACAGTTCCCAGTTCACCTCGAGGTGGTTCCATATTGCCGTTGTGAGACATTGTATACATACGTCTGTAAATTACTTTTAGGTCTGCTTTGCAAGCCGGGGGTGTCACACCTACAGTGTTACTGTGTACGTGCATAAAAAAACCACAGCTATTCTTATGTATGTAGTGTAAAATGGTTGATATGTGCAGGATCTCACTCCGTGCTATCCTTTAACAACTCACAGCAACGTGCTTAAATGCATAGGCAATATTAGGCATGGCAAGTGGGCGCATTAGAATAGAACGAAAAATCCAGCTTTTTGCTCGTATTTGTGCACGTTTGCACACGCACGCACGCGTACACAACCACAGTGCAACCATCTGGGCCCAGATGTTTGCGTGAGGAGAGCAGGCCTGCACGGACAGCCAGAAGGTTGGCAGGCCTTCTGACTGGGGCCTGGGTTCTTTATTGATAGAGGGATCACACAGGCAGATGAAGCTGTGAGCTGCCTTGATTGTACCCACTACAATATATCCTCAAGCGGGGTTCTCTTTCCTTCACATACATCAGCCTGTTGAGGAAACAAACAACATCTTCCAATGTTTACAACACCTTTTGGATAACATCCACGTGAGTTTTGGACGGGGAACGTTTGATTTGGCATTTTAGATTATTATGGAACTAGATCCGGAGTGGGAGTTGGGCATGGTCACGATGGCTGCTGCAGTTGGGTCAAAAGGCGACACAACAATGCAGTGTGTTTGGGACGAGAGCAAAGAGACGAATACCAAACACAAAAATCGGAACGCGGATTCCCTTCGGACGTGTGCAGCTGCCTCAAGCCCGGCCTCACCGAGGAAGATCCCCGCCACACGGGATCACTCCTATCACACGGACCGACGCCAGCCCGGAGCTCCATGTGTAAACAAAGCTGAAAAAAGGACTCCGGCGCTGGCTGCTCGTTTCAGCGACCGTATCACCGCCATAATCGGCATCTGTTCCCCGCCTGTTGGGCCGGCTATCCCCTCGGACTGACCCGCCCCCGCCCCACCCCGACCCTTCCCGCCCCACCATGTGCCATCTTTCTTCCCAGGAGTTATGGGGCAGGGTCGGCCATTATGGAGGGCAGAACCCTCCTTCCCACGGGGCTTTGATCCAGGGAGATCTGCTCAGCCTGTCGTTTTTGCGACAGGGCTTGGTCCGTGCAAGGGCCATGTGGTCCAGGCCGGGTATGTAAGTGAAAGCACATTGAGCTGCAACAGCGTGGCGGGAAACAAGGTTACCCGAGGCCCCCCATTACTCAGAGGTTAGCATGGATGTGTGTGTGAGCGTGGATGCCTTCACGTGTGTGTGTGTGTGTGTTTGTGTCTGTGTGTGTGTATGTGTGTGTGTCTGTTTGTGTGTGTGTGTGTGCATTGGAGCACAAACAATGCAGTGATGGCTTTGAGTGATAATGTATGGGTGCATACATTACTGTACGAGTATATGTGTGGGTGTCTGCGTGAAGGTGATGGAAATGCATTTGTAAACTAAACAAAATCCCACAAAGGAGATACCGGAAAATAGATTTTTTCCACTGCCTATAGACAAGCTAAATTCCAGGAGGCAATATCACTGCTGTCAAATCTGTCATACACCGCCTTTCTATTGCTTTCTCTCTCCCCTTCTCTCTCTCTCCCTCCCTCGGTCTCTCTCTTCGAAACCCTCCATCCCCTATAGGCATTATTTATGCCAGCAGCTGAATGTATTCATATCATTCTGTTTACTTTATTACTCCACTTTCATTCTCCTCTTTCCCCCACATTTGTTTACAAGAATAAAAGCGCGCTCCGACAGAATTATCCCTCTGCACCACCAAAATAAATCACAGTGCTCGCACGCACGCATCATTCACATTCAAAGAGCACTGCTAAATTATAGATGGCCCCTTTCTCCCCAAATATGCATTTCATTAGCATTTCCTTTGCCACTTGTTTTTTTTGTTTTTACTGCTCTGTGTGTGTGTGTGTGTGTGTTTGTGTGTATGTGTGTGTGTCCCTCTGTGAATGGGGCTGTGCGCCTATGCACATTGTTGTGGATGGGGATGTAATTGAATGTACCCGTGTATGGAATCTGTACCTTTAAGTGTTGCTTATTTTGCGGCCATAAGTGGCATATGTGTGCCCGCCTAGCTATGTGTGTGTGTGTGTGTGTGTGTGTTTGTGTGTGTGTGTGTGTGTGTATGTACGTGTGTGTGTGTGTATGTGTGTGTGTGTGTGTGTGTGTGATTGAAATGAGAGCAGGCGCGCTGAGTAAAAGCAGGACGCGTCCCCTTTCCCAGGCCTAATTTAGGATTCAATTACAATACTCTTTAAAAAGCGTCGACTTCGCAATTAATTATTTTAAGATTAGCTTGACAGTAATGGGCCTCCAACCGACACAAGTCGACCGGTCGCCATGACACTCACTCAAACGCACACACACACACACGCACACACGCCCACACTTTGCTTTTCTTTCCGTCAATCCAATCATTCCTCTCGCTGTTTCCCTCTCTCCCTCCCTCTCCTTTTCTCTCTAAATGTGTGGTTCGCTCTGTAGAACCATTACTTTCTCTCTTTCTCTCTCTCTCTCCCACTCTCTCTCTCTCTCTCTCTCCACGTCTCTGCTCCACCTTTTTTCTCTTGATTTTCTTTCATCTTTCTCCATATTACTCTCCCTCTCTCTGGAGGGGGAAAAAAAGGAGATGAATCTTCCCTCTCTCGTCCTGCCCCCGGTCCCTCCCTCCCTCCCTCCCTCCTTCCATCTCTCTGTCCTGTTCTTTTTTTCTCCCCCTCCTCTTGGCTGGTGTTACATCGTACATAGCGTGTTTTTTTTGTTTCGTTTTTTTCCCCTTTTGTTTTTTGACCTTGTGCATGTTTCACGAGCGCTGCGCTCTGTTTCCTCCTCCATCTCTCTCTCTCCCCCTCGCTCTCCCTACCTCTCTCCCTGTGTCTCTCTCCCCCTCTCGTTCTCCTTGGCGCTCCGCGTGTGATATTGATATTGCTTCGGTACGGCGGGCTGCTTTTTACGAGACGCAAGGGGCCTCCTCCCGCGTCCGAAGGCTGACGGATCGGCCCCGGGCCGGTGCTCGCCGTGTGTTGGTGTGCTTGCGTGCGTGTGTGCGTGCGTGCGTGCGTGCGTGGCCCCCGCGCCCTCGCCCTGTCCCCCGGCTGGCACCGGTGGTGCCGCCAACCACGAGAAACCGACCATAAAGAAACACCCGGGAAAAAAAAGCTGAAAATAAAACAGCGAAGAACAAGCGCCGCGTTTCTCGCCCGCCGATGATTGGAGCCAAACGTAAACGGTTCTCACCTCCTCTTCCCCCCTCGACTGTCGTCACCGCCACCCCCACAACCCCCGTATTTTTCTTCTTCTTTCCTGAATGTCATCATCCACCCTTCCCGGCCCCGTAAGGAATACCTCACCCAGTCACCCGTATCACCCCCCCCCCCCCCAACCCTGTTCTCTTCTGTTTATTTAAATATTTGATGTGTAAGAAGCCATAAAGGAAATGTCAGAGGGAGGGAACGGCAACGGATATGCTGGTTACACTGGCGAGAGAGAGAGAGGGAGGGAGAGAGAGAGAGAGAGAGAGAGAGGCTATTACCGTTAATGGTTTCCGATGTACAGTGCTGCCCCCCTTCTCTCTCTCGCTGTGTAGAGCCTCCACCGATGCCACCCCCTCCACACACACACACACACACACACAGACACACACAGACACACACACACACACGCACACACACACACCCACACTCAGTAACCCCTAATCCCTGCTGTGGGCGCATGCACACGTGAAGGAGCCAGGAGGAGAGTGAAGCAACAGAGGAAGGAAGAGACGCTGGCAACAGAGTCAAAGGATGCATGCACAGTCAAACACACCCACTCACACAAACACACCCACACACGCACACACAAACACACACACACAGACACACAGGCATCAAAACGCATATACACAGACGTACACTAATAAAGCACACAAACACAGAGGCACTTGTTTAACTAGCCGCATGGAAAATAGGGACTCCCATGCACAATTGACTTCTAATGCATAGTACCCGCTTGCAAAGCATACACTTACATGGCAACTCAATTTCAAGGATTCGAGGGGTCGGTGGTGGTGGTGGTGTTGGTGGTGGTGGTGGTTGGGGGGGGGGGGGGGGGGGGGGGGGGGGGGTGGAGTGGGCAGCACTTTACAGAAATACCTTAAAGTTTCTCTCTGCCTGTGGAGCCCTTATACATTTCAACCTCCCATTCCAGCTCTCTTTCTCTCCCTCTCCAGGTTCTTTCCATTATTCGGCTGCTGGGTCCCCAAACAGCGCCATAACTTCCCTGTGTGTCAGAGCCACTCACTCCCCCCCCCCCCTCCTTCCTTCTCTCCCACTCAGTGCCCTTTGATTTCCATCAGTCTCGCAGCTAGCGGCACCCACAGGACCATAGAACAGAGGCAATTTCAGTCTGGAAATGATGAGGACGGAAGGTAAATAAATCAAGTACGCCTAATATGAGCAGGGGAAAAAATGTGAGGAAATAAGGAGTGAGAGAGGAGAGCGACACAAAAATGTGAGTTGACGAGGAAAAAAAGAAAGAGAGAGAACGGTAGAAAGCATTCGGCAAGAGAGCAGGTTCCTGCAAGTGGATCAACCTTGGAGACGCCCTTGGGGCTGGTGTGCTGGTGTGAAGTAGTGCTGATCGGCATGAGAGAATCTTTGGGCCCCCCCAGTGAGGAACGAAAGTGATCAGGACATGTTGATCTGGAGCCTGATTATATTGCTTTTAAATCTCAGCAATCCATCATCTTCCAACGTGTTTTGCCTTTGAGACCATCATCTCAGGACAGGAAGTGACCACCGAACAAGGGGTCGAAGGTGAACGGGGACAGGTCAACTAGGGGACCATAGGCAAGGCCTAATAGCAAAAGACTGCTGAGGGAAACACACATCCTTATTGTATCGTAACAAAGCAGGTTCACACCAACGCGCACACCCTGCATACACATAGAATAACAAAACCCTAGAAGCACATAGGTGTAACTACATTACGGCATGCACACATGCATGTGGTACACTATTCAACACCCCCCCCCAAACACACACACACACACACAGAGTCATATGCACTCAAAACACTGACAGGCGGCTAAAGTTGTGACACAGACACATCTCTCTCCCACAAGCCAAAGCCCCGGTCCCCCTCCACTAGGTGGGTCAGCGTGCCCTCTAGCACCCGCCGCCCTCCCGGCTGTTAATTACCGCTAATTGGTCCTGCTCTGGGTAGATGTTTTTTTTTCCTTTGCCACAGCTCCGCCATAATGGAACCATTCATCTTTTGAGCTTAATGAGTAAGCGCTGTAGTCACCAGCCAAGGTCACCAGCATCCGAGAGAAAGAGAGAGAGAAAGAAAGAGAGAGAAGAGAGACAGAGAGAGAGAGAGAGAGAGAGAGAGAGAGGGAGAGAGAGGGAGAGAGAGAGAGAGAGACTTGGAGACTCAGAATTAGTTTGTCCTCTGTAAATCTAGAGGAGAAAATGAACATTTCAGAGGAGAAAAGTTTTCGTGTGTTTTTCGTTCTTTCTTTGAAATTTGGCTCCAGCGAGAGCCGGGGGAATACACTGCGCGCACTGCTAGTTCACGTTCACACAAAAAACAAAAAGAAACCGAAAAAGTCGAATGATAAAAGACCACACTGCTGCCACTAAGATAACCGCTAACAGCAGAGACTTCGCCTGGCGGAGCCAACAAACAGCCGTGAATGTAGGATACGGTTTGCCTGCGCCCGGTCGCTTGCTCTTTACACACACATTTGTTGTCACGGTGGAAAAGACGGTGCCGGTCAGCGGCACATCACAACCGAGACTGGGAGCCAGGACGCTGCGATCGCTGAGTGACATCTGGTGAGTCTCGGGTGTTAAGCGTCAACGCTTGAGAGAGAGACCAACACAAACAGTGTGGTCATGCTGGGGTGAGAGGAATATGAAAGAGGCTGGGGTCTTTTCAATCTTTCAGAACAGGAGGGGGAGGCGGGGTGGGGGAAAAACCCATTAAGAGTCTCTGCGTTGAGATACAGGATTTTCAGAAACGCTTCGGGCAGCAATCAGAAATGCTGTTGACGTCTCCACATTTGCTCTCCCTGCTGGCATGTTGAGGCCCGGGTAAGCCGTACCTGACCACCCCCGAGGCGAGTTTCGGGGGTTTAAAAGCACACAATTTGTCGACTTGATGTCATGGACAAAGTGACCAAATGACAACACACTTCGTTTCTCCTGAATTGTTTTGGTGTCAGCGGAGTGTCGCCATTATATTATAAAAATAAATAAACAATCTCTTCTAAGGCGCGGTTGGCCTCAAGTGCATGTGGTCATGTGATCCACTGGGATTCAGCGATTGGATGGCCAGGGCTTGGTGTTCAATCTATGGATTATGGTAATGTGGTATTCCACAGTCGGTGATGGCATGGGGGCTGACATTAGCAGTAACCTTTGCATGTTTAGCCAATACAAGCCATAGATGTTCATTGAGAGGGAAAGACACACACACACACAAACACACACACACACACACACACACACATACACACACACAGGTATACACTCATTTGTACATTACACAGGTAACCCAACAACAGCATTTTCCCCCAAGAAAATGTGAAACAATTTCCAGTCTGAGCAAAGTCTATTTTCATCTCTTCTAAATTAAACTAAACACCATAATACATTTGAATAATTTTTCAGTACGTAATCCTCCTACATTATTGGTAGTCTTACAGACCTATTCACATAATGGATGTGAAAATAACAATAACAATTATTATTCATTAATTCATAACAACAAAACATTTGGTTTGAATTTCAAAATGAGATTCATTGCGCTCTATTATAACGAGTCCAGAAGTCCAACATTGCATGCCGTATCCCTGCACATTTCTCAGTAGTATTTATGGAGTGTGTGCAGTGCATGTGAGTGTCAAGGGCCACGCTGCATGTTGAGAAGGGGGAGGCGGCTCTCTGACTGCAGAATAAATCGCGTTATAATTGTTTAAAGTTTGATGTTTGGGTAAGAAGTGACCACCGGCATCCTGTAGAGATCGCTGCCTATAAATCATACATCACCACGTTATTGTCCAACAGATGTCGACATGCATGCAAACACAAGCACTACACACCCACAATACACACACACACACAGTATTCTGCCAGAGAATTGCACGGATAAATATAGTTGCAGGCCACTTACTAACAGTGAAAACAACTTCAAACAGTGGTAACGCAGGAGAAGAAACAAGAGGGTTGTGTGTATTGTCTGCGTGAAGACTCAAACAGAACTAAATGGGTTGAATTGCAGAGGGAAGAACATTACGTAGCCATCGATTGCTGCAATGTTCACCAGCTGGATGTCAGAACTGGGCAAAATCGATGTACGCCGATGTCCATCGCCACCATAAAATACTATCTCAACAAGTATGTTTTACAATACAATCTATGCTGGAAGCACTGTTTTGTTTGATTTGAAGCCTTTTTCAGAGTGCACTATTCCCGAGCTATACAGCTTGAGCATATAAATATATGGGGTGTGTGTGGGAGCATAGGACCATACATGTGAAACATGTGTGTACATATCCGTGTCTGTGTGTGTGTGTGTGTGTGTGTGTGTGTGTGCATCTTTACTTAGACACAGGTCTCATAAGCCCAGGCTGTGTGTTGTCTAATACCATTGTGTCCCTATTGTTTTTCATTTTCAATCAATAAAATAATTCTGGAGAAAAAGGTCAGAGACAGACAGACAGACCGGAGGCCTGATGGACGGATTGGCGGGCAGCCTGCCTGCTTTGCTGAAACTGCTTATTAGGGCGTTTTCCCTGAGCAAGTGTTTCTGGCGTGCCACTGTTGATTAGGATCATCCGCAAATAAACCAACGTTCGGCTCTCTGTGTAAGGAAGACTGAAGCAGGCCTGAGCTCAGCAAAGTGCATGTCTGCGTGTGTTTGTGTGTGTGAGTATGTTTGTGTGTGTACGTGTACGTGTGTGCATGGAGCGATTGATGTCTTCTATGATTGGTGATTACTGAAATTATGGAACGGAATTAACTCATGATGATGACCATGATGATGATGGTGATGGTGACGACGATGACGAAGACGACTACTGGTGAAGGAGCAGAGAAATGGTTGGCATTCAGGAGCAGGGGGGCATTCTCTCTCACTCACACACACGGCAGATAGCTAGGAAACACTTAGCTCCACAAACCCATTTAGTGTAGTGTATAAATATTAAAGAGGGTGTGTTAGCCGTCTAAATACCTCTGAACTAACTGCCCAGCCTCTAGGGAAGAGCATGGACTCTTACTGAGGAATATAGACACACAAACACACAGAGAAAGAGAGAGAGAGAGAGAGAGAGAGAGAGAGAGAGAGAGAGACAGAGAGAGAGAGAGAGACAGACAGAGAGAGGGAGAGAGAGAAAGACAGAGACATAGAGAGAGAGAGAGAGAGAGACAGAGAGAAGAATATAAAATGGAACAGAACGCACCAAACACCAGGCTCTATTTAAAGACAGAGCGGAAGGAAAGAGGAAGCAAGGAGGCGAGGCAACATATAAATAAGGAAGATAAAATGGGAGGAAAAATGAAAGGGAGGAATGTAGGAAGGAAAGACATGCTTGCAAAGGAAGGGAAAAAAAACAGCAGGCAAGAGCTCCGACAGGGAACAAAAAGAGGAAGAAAGGCGCGGCCAAATCCCCTCTCAGATGGATGGATGAAAGGGTGGAAGGGAACCCCTAGCCTCCCTTTCAGCAGAGCCACATGGCTAATTAGCATATCTGAAGGTCGGTGTGGTGGTGGGGTGTGTGTGTGAGCAGGGAGGGGGGAGGGGGTAGTGACAGACCACGGGGGAGACCCAAATGCACCCAATGCCATGTGACCTGGCTTCCCGCCAGACACACATACACACAGACGGCTGAAAGGGGAAACATAATCTATCAAATGGGCAGATGCAGTGTTTGTGTGTGTGTGTGTGTTTGTGGACATGTGTGCATGTGTGCGCGAGTGTGTGTTTTCACATCTTTCACAAGGCTGATAAAAAAACTAATAATACTCGAAGAATGCTGGGTTTTTAACTATGTTGACATTTGACAGAGTTCTGATACTGACTCTGTCACACTCACTCCCTCCCTCCTCTTCCGCTCTCTCTCCCCCCACTCTCTCTCTGTGAAGCCAGCCAGACCCATGCCTCAGAAGTCAGCAGCCATCCATGTGACTCACTTCAAATACCCCTGTTACATTTCCAGACAAACTCTGCCCTTCCCATGTGTTCTCCAGCTCTCTCTCTCTCTCTCTCTCTCTCTCTCTCTCTCCCTCCCTCCCTCCCTCCCTCCCTCTCTCTCTCTCTCTCTCTCTCTCCCTCTCCCTCTCCCTCCCCCTCTCTCTGACACCTCTTCCCCTCAGACACGCCAAAATGCCAGCGAGGCCGTATCAAGCTCTTTATATACGCCCGCCATGCTCAACACAAAATGCAATAACAGCAATTACCACCAGAAAGAGTGAGGAAACAGGATCCCCATCAGACGTGGCATCGCGTAGCCAAATATAATCCAGAATGAGTCTGAGGAGAATGTGCAGGCACTCCCTCCCGTCAGCCAGGGCGACATCGACTGGACTCGGTGTTAGCCGTCCTTCTGGGTCAACTTGCGTATATTGTTCTCCATTCTCAACGCTTTTTTGGTCCACTTCAGATGCACCCATGTTCCTGTACATGTCTTCCTTGTTTGACCCCCCATATCCAGTCACACACACATAGTCATACACAACGCACACACAGATAGTACACACACACACAGTAACACACAAATACATTGACACACACACACACACAGTCAATAAACACGCACACCTGCGTCTTCTCTCGTCATCACCTTGTATTTATTCTGACCTCTTTCTGCCGTGTGTGGGTATAAATACGTCAACACTTCTAACAACCTCACACTCTTTGAGGGTGTGTCTGTGTGTCGTTCTGATTAGGAGTCACCATTCAACACTAACACAAGTCTCCCCTGGTTAGTATGCAAACAACCAGATGCACCACTTCCATATGGCGTCCATTTTGCCTCACGCCTGACCAACTAGCTGGCTTTATTTTGGTCGACAATACTGCAGCTAGAGTTATCATAACAATAGGATAAGACCCGACCTACAAAACATGTTGCATTACCATATATGGGCCCATCTTCAACCATCCTGGTTAAAGGTGCCTCGCCCCGACCTGCTCAATAAGAAGATCCGTATCTCAATTCACTAAGAGTGCCTTTGGATAAAAGGGACGAAAATTGCATAAATAGTATGTCTATTTAACTAGGCTTTGCTTTATTATATAAGATCTATGGTTTGCTTACCTAATTATCAACTGTTTATTTTATATTTTTCCTGTTAATTCTATTAGTTTTATCATTCCCACATTTTTTTAATCATTATTTGTACACATTCTGTAATATAAATGTATAATTCCGTCATGCCAAATGCAACCATGAATATAAATAAATTGAGAGAGATTGAGGTGTGGTTGTGATGGTCTACAAAGCTGGGAATTGCAGTTATTTGTCGAGCGATAAATCCTACAAATCCCAGAATGCCAGAAGAAGTCTGGAGCCTCCAGGGAGCATGAGCCTCAACAGCCTTGATGGAGAGGCAGACAGCAGTTCTCATATGAGGTCATCATGAAATCTATCCCAGCTGACGAGGAGGAAAACCATGGCTGAGATTGCAGAAGAGAAGGAGTGTGTGTGTGTGTGTGTGTGTGTGTGTGTGTGTGTGTGTGTGTGTGTGTGTGTGTGTGTGTGTGTGTGTGTGTGTGTATGAGAGAAAGAGACATCCGGAAGGCCATGGATTACTGTAATACACCCACATTCTGAGCTAAAACCCTCCCATGCAGACCATTACCAATCCCTGTGCTTTGGAAAACTGCTTGGTTTTTACTTTGTTTTCCTCATTCCCTCCCGACACTGGCAGTTGTGATAAGATAAAGCTGAGAAAGAGCTGACAGAGAAAGTAACTAATTAAAAGACGTTTCTCCAGGAACCCGCGCGCATTCCACCTTCGTCTCCTGCTGGGGCATTACCAGTGCTTTGCGGAGGCCCGGAAAAAAATCGACAATTATTTTATTAGTCGGCTAATTACAAACAGATCCAACCTCTTCGTCCGAGTGGTCAGTGAGGTGTTTTTTTGTATCGTGTTGTTTATGGCTGTTTGCTTTGTTTGTAAATGTGAATTAATTGGCATTTTGTGAAACCACAGGCAGTCGCGGCGTAACCCCAGCCTGCCAATTACCTCACCCAGCTCCGACGTTTCGTCTGAGGAAGATGAAAAAAAAAGAAGCAGAGCTGGGCCCTTATCGGCCGCAACAGAGCAAATTAAAATTTTACTCGGGCGTTGATGGAGCCGGGCTGGCCACGATGGAGGGATATGTAAACAAAAACAACATACGTGATGGGAGGGCAACGGAGACACGGAGAAAGACAGAGGGAAGGAGTGAGCGGTAAAACGAAGGAACGAGGGGAGCGAGAGGAGATAGAGAGAGAAAGAGAACGACTCCGTGTTGACAGTACCCCACCTGTGCACACACACGCACGCACACTTGCACACACACGCACACACACTCACACACACATAATCTATATGCATATGCACACCTGTGAATATAAAAGAAACACACAAACACACACATAATCTCAACGCATATACACACCAGTATGAAAAAAACACACAAAAACAACACAAAAACAACACAAACACACACACAGTCCAACCTGTGCCTGTGCTCAGCCATCGTCTGCAGTGGAGGATGCAAAGCGCCATAAATTATATTCAGGCAGGCAGAGTCAAAGCATCACTATGCACAAGTCTCCCTGAGATCGCTGCATAATACAATGTGACATTGATGCATCGCACCCATTATAAAGTCTTTGTTCATATCACACTAATAATTCATAGGAGAGAAATGTAAACAGTATGCGGCGCACAGCTCTGCGTGCAGGGATCATTTCAAGGTAAGCCCATTACTAAGGGGTGGGACTTGGTTTGGTCTTTGATATGCAGGCCTAAAGAACTACTAGGCTTTTAAATAGTGCGTCTACATAGTCGCCTCCGTATAAATACACTGGCTAAGCACAGAGCACCTACTAGCGATAATAATGTTTCCAAATTACAGATTTTGCTTTATTTCTATTTTTATGAGGTCAGACTTTAAATGAGTTGTTGCCGTAATTATCGGAGCAGCAAGACTCATTTTCTAACTTGCTGGGCTCGCATAATTATCTATGCTAATTATTCTTATTGTTTCCTGTGTGTGTGTGTGTGTGTGTGTGTGTGTACACTCGTTCATGCACTCACGCACGCAAACCGTACATTAGGCTTAGAGAATAATAAATGGGAAAAAGGTGTATCTAAATCCATCCTGATTACAAACTGGAGTTTTTCTGCTATGGTGTCTTAAGTAGGCCAGCTGATAAAAACACACATTACCCCTGATGTCCTGGATTTAGGAGGAACCTTCAGCGAGAAACGCACACACACACACACACACACACACACACACACACACACTCACCCCCACACACACACAGACTGAAGGATAAAATTATGAACAATGTGCTATCTTATCATCATCAGGTAAAATAGGCTGTGTTCATTTACAAAACAAAGAACGCAACAATGCACTTCTGAGGAGACCTGTAATGAGCGCGCGTGCACACACACCCACATCACACGCACACAACAAAAAACCCACACACAGACAGTTTTTTTGGCCCCGTCTTCAGTTTGGTGATCGGCCAGACAAGTGAACGGTGTGACGAGGGAAAACACACACACACACACACACTCGCACACACACACACACAAGCACACACACACACAAAGCCTTTGCTGTAAATGAAGCGCACTCATTTTGCACACAGCTTGCTCCTGGAGAGAGGCAGCGGGGAGGGAAATTGAATTTGAAAACGGGGGAGGGGGGGGAGGGGTGGGGTAAGAGGGGGTGGCGAGGGGGGGGCTGGCAGTGCCAACAGGTGACGGAGGCATGCTCCGACCGAGCGCACTCCGAAGTGGAGCACGGGCGGTATCACAGGGCCAATTTAGAGGCCGTATGAGTCACTATATATACACACACACATACACACACCGCCTGCCCATGCCTCACTCCAACGCCGTCGCCTTTGGTTGCCCTGCGTGGAAGAGGTGCTGCTGTCGCTTTACATATGATTTAAACATAGGGCACCACTCACGTCAAAATGCGGAGGCTATCTGTTAGTATGAGAAGACTTTCAATCTGTGCATGCAAACACACACACACACACACACACACACAATTATATATATATAAGAATCCAAATAGTAATTGAATGATATTATTCAATAATAACTGAATGATAAGAATAAAAGTTATGATCAATTTATTACGAAAAAGAAAATAGTGAGACTAGACTACTTATTGAAGAGGACAAAAACAAAAGCATTTTCCACAAAGTCAAATCCTATTTTTTTTTCTCAATTATATTACATTATGTGACTTTCTTTTCAAAATATGTATTTGAATTAGCTTATAATGGGTCCGTTTTTAAAACCTTACAAAACACGTTTGGGCTTTTGGTTGAGCTTTTATTCTACTGCAGTTTGTTTTTTAATTTATCCAAAAGATTAATTACTAAGCGGCCAGGGAAAACACGAACACGCCATTTGTCACCCTCGTGTGAAATCGTCGTTGATTGAAAGAATGTAGGCTAATAAATCGCTTTGTTTGCAAGAGACAGACAGATGCGCTTCACCCCTTCCCATTGCCCCCAGTCTTCAGATGCGCAAGCATCCAGTGGTGCGCATGATTCAGTGCATCAAAAACAAAACGATGTGTTGTTTAGCAAAACGCTGCGCTAGTTTTTTTAATCATGTTTTGAACGGGCCTCGGTGTTCAGAGGGGGGGCTCTCCCTGGTCGGATAGGACTGGGGGTCTGCGCTCACGTGAGCAGCGCTTTTAGTGGGCTGCCCAGTGGGGCTACTGGGAGCCAATCAGATGGCAGATTGGATGTCAACTTTGAGCCAGCCATCTAGAGAGCATTACAGGCGGTTTACCTCCACTATTCAAATCTGACTGCGGGGGAAATAAAGACACGCTCGGAAGTTCAGCAATGGAAGCGCGCACACACGGTATATGCGGACACAGAGAAAAACAAATAAACATACTGCGTATCCTCCATTTCAACCAGGGTGCGATTGGGATACATATTTGATTTTATAATATTTGCCAAAATATAAAAGTCGACTCTAATTACCTGCTGTGTTTTCCTTAAATACACGAAGACTGCGTTCTATAAAGAGAACGGTTTGGCAACGTGGAGGCATAAGGGCATTTCCAACATTAGCCTACTTTTGCAGATTACGTTAAATTACATCCAAACAGAAGAAATTAATTTCTTAGGAACCGAAGAAATCTTGTCGTGTAGGTCCACATTTTATTTGACAATTAAATTTATTCCTATATTTTTCTTTTATTTATTTCCAACAGTATATGCTGCCCTTTTAAGTCAAATAGTAGTTCTGTTTTTCAGCAATGCTGTATATTTGTCAATTAATATTGGTCATACAATCTAGATATGAATTATGTGAGTAAATTACTAAGTAAAAAAAATCTGCAGATATTTTTTTTATAAGGATTAATCAAAGATGAAAGCATTTCAATTGCTAGTCCTTCAGGTATAGGGTATTACCAATGTATAAGATAACAACGTATTCACTGTAGCTGAGAAAGTCAGAGAGCCACGTTATAGGTCAAATATAAGCACACACACACACGCACACACAAAACACCTCTTGTTTACCTGCGTTCTGCCGATGGCTTGTCCTCCATTGCCTGCGTGTGGATGGGTCCTCTGCCCTCCCCAGTTGTGGGCCGACGGGGTTCCATACTGAGAGGCCCATGTCTTTGCCCAGACCCATGCCACTCTGCTGCTGCTGCTGCTGCGCCGTGGCCCACTATAGTCTTGGTACCCACCGCCATAACCTCGCATCATTGGACTGGGAGACGTAAGCAGTTGGTTTAGGGTCGGGTGGCCCCTGAGGGTGATGTTGCTGCTGCTGCTGCTGCGGCTGCTGCTGTTGCTGACTTTGTCCGGGAAACCTTTGAAAGGAAGCAGATCCAAGAGAGGTCTTCCCGTGGCTTGCCGGGGAGCTGTTGCCCATCATCATGTTACCTGGCTGCTGCTGCTGCTGCTGCTGCTGCTGCTGCTGCTGCTGCTGCTGGCGCGAGCTCGAGGGACCCATCATCCCGTAGGCCGCGCCACCGTAGCCCGCCCTGTAGCCCGGGTAGTGGTTGTACTGGCTGTTGTGGTACCCGCTTTCCTGGGAGTTCTCCATGCTGTTGTTGTGTTGCGAGGAATGCATCATAGCAGCCATCCGCTGCCCTGCTGCTGTCCGCCATGTTGATCAAAACAAGGCCTCGAAGTATAATAGTTGTTATTAAACTCGGAGTTACCACTCACTCCTGGTGGTTGGTTGGTGACGTTGTTGCTGCCCGGTCCCAAGTTGGGGTGCTCGTATCTGCTCCCCATCATCCTGTCTCCGGGTTTACAGGTGAGCTCCCCTTCACCCTTACCCAGCATTCTGCTGCTGCTGCTGCTCCCATGGCCCCCTAAAAAGATTCTCTTTACCGCCATGGAGTTGGTTATCCATTGCCCTATCACCTCGGGCACCTTGCCCGTTGTTGTTGAGGTTGTTACTTTGTATTTGACGCTGCTGGTGTGGCGGAAATTGGTTGAACTGCTGCTGTTGCTGCGGCTGCTGCTGCGGCTGTGGCGGCGGCTGAGGGGCACCTCCCGCTCCCCACATATTTCATCTTGTGGCTCGCCAAGAGCCCGCTTCCACCGAAGAAGCCGTTGAATTAGTCGACGTCGAGACGGACGTCAAGCCGTCCCGCCGTCCCTGTCGCCGGCGTCCGAATTGCTGTTCGCCGAAGTTGAATGAACCATGTTCAGCTCGTTTCCGGTGGTGCTGGTGCTGGTGCTGGTGGTGGTGATGGTCCACGTTATTTAGAGTCCCATCTCCAGCGCCGAGCATCGGTCCAGTTCGCGGTACGGTCCCTCCCCCGGATTTTCCAGAATTGAGTTCTGGACCCAAACCGCTGGATAATTTCTTGTTTTTGTTGTTAGTTCTGCTCGGTGCCGATGCTACTTGCGCAGCCATCGCCGCTACATCTCACGCACAGTGACAGCAGACCACCGAGAACAGCACGCCGGAAAACTGAGACAAGAGCGCGGGGGGGGGGGGGGGGGGGGAACAACAGACTAGGAAGAGCAAAAAATGCAACGGAAAAACAAGCTTTGTTCTTTGTGTTGTAAGAAGGTTTGCTGATGAAAGGCTCCACTGACGGCGCGAAGACGGTGTCAGTAAGGGTTCATGTTGAAAGTTTCTAAGCCAGGTTTAAATACAACTTTTTTTCCCCTCGCCTCCATCCCGGTTGTCGGTGAACGTAGCAGCGTCTCCCGGAGCCCTTCTGGCCCAGCATGGCATGAGAGAGCGCGAGCTCTACCAGCTTATCCACCTCAAGGCTCCGGCGCGCCTCGCATTGAAAACCCGGACTGGATTTCGCACCCCATGTTTTTATTTCATGTTTTAACCTAGATAGTTAGTTTAGAGTTATAACCTAGCTATAGTTGAGTGAGAGTTACAACCATGAATGCAGGTAAAACCTGCATTTATGATGGGATGAATTAGAATAAACGGACGACGGTGCGTTTTGTTCCACGCAAACGATATTCTTATTTGTACTTTCAATCATAGGTTCCTCGTGACTTCTAACTCAGCAGTCGGGATATGGGGATTGGGATTGTTTTGGAGTTACACACATAGTAGTCTAGCTTACACAATTGTGAGTATAGGCTACCCATTTCAACTAAATGACATCCAATCACATGCAGGGAATGGAGTGCCCACGTTGTTTTCCCACTTTTCCAACCTTCCACCAGTAACTCCAGTTCGGGTTTTTCCTCTCCCCTTTCCTCGGCTGAAACCAGTTTTATGCATATCTGACAGGAGTCGGACACGCAACCACAAGCTGTGCGCAATAATGTTGCCATCAGAATCAGAAAGTAATCACACAGTCATGGACGGTATCTATAATGTTGCAGTAGAGCTGATCCCATCCCGTTTCATTTGACATGATTTCCCTTATGAATAGACGTTCATCTTGGTTATAAAAGCAATAGCTATCTACTCCCCTTCTTTATTTTCAGGAAAAAAATAAGTTCGGCAAGATCTCGTAGCAAGAGAGCAAAAGATAATATTCACCTTCACGTCGGGTATTTTTGATGAAAAAAAAATACGACAACGTTTTTTTTATTCAAACTAGCAAAATCTTCGTATGCCATCAGCGTTATTTAAACATGACTCTTAAATGCAAAATAGTGCTTAGTAAAGAAGCTGAAGTGTCTGCTGGGACCTGAATGAGCAGAGGGTCCGCTTTGATGAGGCCGGCCGCATTTGATCAACAGAGAGAGTAGCAGATCAAAGGGGGACGAGAGGGTTCACAAGAGAGGGATTTGTGGATGAAGGTTGTTGTGGTGATGGCCGTGATTATGAATGATCAGATTTGTGTGGATGCTGCCAGTGCAGTCCTAATAATGGGGTAGGCAACGATGATGATGATGAGGAGGAGGAGGAGGAGGAGGAAGAGGAGGATGATGATGATGAGGATGATGATGATGATGATGATGATGATGATGATGATGATGGTTACGATGACATGACATGACATTGGCCCCCCAATGTCATGTCCCCCCCCCACACACACACACACACACACACACACACACACACACGTACAAACATACAGACACACACCTGGCACTGGTTTTGCAATAGGATGCGCTCTGTTTGGTACCAATAAGAAGAACCCCTATACCTTAAAATGTCGAGGCAATTGCAAATACATGTCTTAAAAAAACAAATGCATTCTCCAATACACTATTGTTTTGTCATTCTTCATTCGGGCTGCAGCACTGAGTGGGAAATGGTTCAGACGGGTACGCGACTATGGGAAGACCCCTGCTGGAAATCCGTTGTAAGTGCACTTCACCTTTTGTAACGTAACGGTGGCCATGCACACATTTCAGAAACACTGTCAACGGGGAGCTGAGCAGCGTCTATTTTTTCGATTTATTTCTTTTAAGGCATTTCAGTTTAGTTTAATAAACAAAAAAATAAAATTCGAACAGTGTATAGGCACATTACATCCTGTCATTTCAGTTTTTCTTCCCCACAGATCTCGCTGTTCAATGGCGAAAGCTTCAAAGTGAGTGACAAGTGGGGTGTCTACAAACCAATTGCAGGTTGCTTTCATTGGCACATATGGCCATGAATAAAAAGCCCAGTCGCTGTTAGAGGCCCTCTTCAAAGTCCCAGTGGTCCTCAGTGTGTAACAGGCCTATAGTCCCGTCCTATATCAACCTGAACAGATGGCTGTGTATCTATAGGCTGGAGAAGTACAACGAAAGAGGACTCACATTTACATTCACAGGGTGTTCACTTGCTCCTGTGTGTGTGTGTGTGCGCGTGCACTGAGTGACATAGTCTGTGCTTCTAGGCGTGTGTGTGTGTGTGTGTGTGTGTGTGTGTGTGTGTGTGTGTGTGTGTGTGTGTGTGTGTGTGTGTGTGTGTGTGTGTGTGTGAGAAACCCAGACAACTCGTTTACCCGAAACAATCACAGACTGTCTTGAATCAGGACTATGAAATCAAGCACGCCCATCGACATGCATGGTGGACGACCGGCTGGGTATATATATACATACTGCACGGCTCTCCCGGTCAGAACAAAGATCCACCACCACGCCCCCCCCCACCCCCCCTGGCTGCTATCTCTACGATGCGCAGGACTCTCCCAGATCAAAGTCTCAGGTCTGATCTGCAGCAGCACGAAAGGCTCTCTGGTGGAGGGAATAGAGGGAGAACCTGGGCCTCATTTGCATATTCTATGATAGCGCCACAGCGTTCCATTTTTTATTTCCTTTCCTTTTCTCTTTTTTTTTCTCTCCCCTTCTCTCCTCTTCCTCCCCCCCCCCCCCCCCCCCCCCCCCTCCCCCAAGCTGTCGGCGGCGGCTGCTCGGGCTGCGCCGCGTCGCGCCGTGGCTTTACGGCTCTAATTTCCCTCTCTCGCTCATTAAAACAGCCCACTGTTCTTCCCATTAATCCACAGTCCCACTGATCTCTTTGAATGGCAAGGATACGGAGAGGAGGAGGTGGAGGAGGTGGAGGAGGAGGGGGAGGAGGGGGAAGGAGGAGGACGGGGGGAGAGGGTAAGGGGGGGAGGAGGAGGAGGACGCGTTTTGAGGAGGGGTGGGGTTGTGAGAGCAATGGCTCAGCGCATTTGCATTTATGTTTAATTTATAACCTTCGGGGGCCCCCTGATGCAGCAAGATTGAAACAATAACTCCAGACAAACACGGGCGGGGGAGGAGGAGGAGGAGGAGGAGGAGGGCAGAGAATGTGTAGCAGGATGGAGCGATGGATGGATGGATGGTGGGAAGATGGATGGATGCAGGGACGATGGGTGAATAGATGGATAGATTGAAGGATAGATAGATAAATGGATAGATGGATGGATGGACATAAATGACACAGATTTAGGAGGCAAGACATGCTTTGTGTTTGTGTGCATGTGCTCAAAGAAACAAACGTGCATGCATACAAACGCGCGCACACACACACACACACACACTCACACCCACACACACACACACACACAAACACACACACACACACACTCTCATGCTGACAGAGAGGCAGAGGTCTCCGGTGTGCGGGGGGATAACATGCCACTGTGGCTGTCTGTCAGGAGGAGTACTGGAGCTGGGGCCTGTACGTAGTGATGGGGGGGGGGGGGGGGGGGGGGTTGGAATGGTTCTTGCAGACCCCCCCCCCCCCCCCCCCCCCTCCAGCCCCCTCCAGCCCCCAGCACGCAGCAGTACAGCACAACACAGCACACAGCAGACATAGGCAGCGCAAGCCTGGCCGAGCACAGAAATTGGGTCATCCTGAAACATACACACACACACACACACACAGACACACACACACACACACAACCCAGGAGAATGCAACCCCGGTGTCACACTGTGTGTGTGTGTGTGTGTGTGTCTGAAAGAGGAGGAAAAAAAGCCTGCACGGCAGGAGTGGAAATAGCTGATGGCTTGTGTACGAGCGAGACAGCGTGATAGTATATTTTGCATGAGCAGGGTGAGGAGGTGGAAAAAGACTCATACACAAGGGGGAGGGTTTGTTGCTGAAGACCAAATAAGAAAAGAAAAGCTAGCCAGCCATTGTGAGCACACCTTATGGAAGTGCATCAAATTGATCCATAGTCTTTTCATTTCAGGCTTGGCTAAATAACAGCATTTGCATTGATCAGTCTGATAAAACTAGGCAACAATAGGCTGGGTTGCGTGTGTGAGTGTGTTTTTGTGTGTGTATGTGTGTAAGTATATGTTTGTGTGTGTGTGTGTGTGTGTCCTAGTATTCATGTGTGTGTGCATATGTGCATGAGTCGTGCATATGTCTGTGTTTGTGTATGTTTGTGCTAGTATGTTTATGTCTGTGCATCTATGCATATACGTGTGTGTGTGTGTGCAATTGTGTGCTAGTATGCATCTGTGCATGCATATATATCTTTGCGTGTGCGGTGTGGTCACATGTGTTTGTGTATCCGTGCGTGTGTGCTTGTGCTAGTATACATGCATGTGTGCAAGCATGTTTGTGTGTGTGTGTGTGTGTGTGCGCGCACACTTTAGTTCCTAAGAAAGCCTGTCTCTCCCTCCCTGCTCTCGCTCCTCGTGGAGCCAAGGGCCTCACTGGAGCCCTAAAGACGCCTCTGATCGAGGAAATATTTTCTGACTGCTCTTGAGACGACTGGATGGCTGCCGTCGTGTCCGCCGCGGCTGCCATACCGAAACATAGAATCCCAGAATTCCCACGACGCCCCGCGCTCTATTTATGTGTTATGAAAAACATGATTCAAAAGCAGAAGAAGAAGAAGACGGAAGGAGAGCGAAAAAAAAAGAAGGCAGCAATGCTCCACTTTCACTGTCAGCTATCATGTGAAGTGTGAAGAGAGGAGACAGAGGATGAGCGAGATGTTGAGAGAGAGAGAGAGAGAGAGAGAGAGCGAGAGAGAGCGAGAGAGAGAGAGGGAGAGAGAGAGAGAGAGAGAGAGAGAGAGAGGGGGCGGAGAGAGGGAGAGTGGAGAGTAATTTTTTCTTCATCTACAGATCCTATTCTCATGGTGACAGGGGACTGGGCTACTCAGCCCCCCCTCCCCCCTATCCCCCCACCTGCCCCCTCCTCCAGCATCCCTGCTCTCTCTCTCTCTCTCTCTCTCTCTCTCTCTCTCTCTCCCTCTTCCTCCCCTCTGACGCCTGTCACTGGCGCTCTCCTTCCCTTTTCCTCTCTCCTGAGCGGAGGAGTGTGTGAAGTGTCCCCCGAGAGGCACAGACTCAAAGACGGCATTTACAAGATCCACACTCGGCCCACTTTTAACTGCCTGTGAAAAACTTCTCCCTGCGCCTTTGATGTGCCAACCTAATGGGGGAAGCGCTCGCCGGCAGTCATTGCATATGTTAGCCCGCAACGCAAGCTAATCCGCTAGCATTAGCAGAGGTAGACTTCACGCCACTTGCAAGCTAGCATACGCCTCCAATGGGTTAGTGTAGCCTGGCGTGTAGCGTTTGGATAAAAACTCTGGAAATATGGCAACGCAATGCATCAGGCTTTAAAAGTGAAAGGGGGCATAAAGCTAACAGAGGCAAATGACTAGCGGTAGCAACAGTTCTTAGCTTCCAGAACAGAATGGCTAAGCGGAGGCATGAAAGAAATGTGTAAAATGGTAAGCAGGCCATGCATCCGTGATACTGTCAAAATCTGGAGGAATGACTGAATTATCTGCTGATCCCTGACCATCTGACCAGAAACCAATAGTGGAGAATAATGTGTCCTGAAAAAAACACATTATTGTGATACATTTATATGTTACTAGAATTAGCTGAAAGGTCAAAGGTCGCTTGGCGCAATTTGGTTAGTGTCTGCTTGAGAAGATGTGCAAACGAGAGGCGGAATCTGAGAGGAATATGTTCATGCCACATAGCAATCATTGGAAACCAGAAACAACAAAAGAACCCAAACCTGTGCAAGACTGAGAACAATGGTTGTCATCTTTAACAGCGATGAAGAGGGGTAAGGCTTTACCCCTCTTCATCGGGGTAAGGCTTTTATAATAAACAGAGGCATTTGGAACCATTTTGAATTAGGCTAATTACATTTCTGTTTTGTTTGTTGTTCAGGAGGCATGATCAAAGTTATATTTCACCAATTTGTGTCTGCTCTTGGGGAGATGTGTGTGTGTGCGTGTGCATGTGTGTGTTTGTGTGTGTCAGTGTGTGTGTGTGTGTGTGTGTGTGTGTGTGTGAATGTGTATGCGTGTGTTCACGTGGGTGTTTGCGTGAATGTGTTCGTGCGAAGGGTTTCTAGGGGTACAGGTTCAGCTTGCCATGTGTGGAGGATCATGAGATCAAGTGTTATGAATTACCATGTGCTGATAAGAATTTCAACCAAACAGAGAATGTGTGTTTTCATTAGCGGCTTATTGGCAACAGGATTGGAATGGAAACATTTAGAAAAAAGGACCACTTCAGTGTATTTTTGTAATGTTCAGGCATACCCTCAGTTTCAATGGGGACTCTCTCCTCCTATGAGCCTGGCCTCAACAGGAACAGAGAAATCAAAGGCATGGATTGTCTTGACCCAAGAGCTCAGCCTCCGAGAGCAAGCGGCTGTTTTGATCCTATCTAATATTTATGAATAACTTCCTTGATATTTCCTGCGCCTCGCGAAGCCGTCTGCTTTTTACAGTGTTACACAATAATGTCTTGGAGGGGATAAAACAGAGATCAAACAGGGGCCCTGGCTTAGAATACAGAGTGTGCACTCACTTTTCTCTCTCTCTCGCTCTCTTTCTTACTCTTGCTTGTTTTCTCTCTCTCTCTCCCTTGCTCCTCTTCATCTTCCTCGTTCTCTCTCTTGGTGGCCCAGGACGGCTCCCAGCAGTCAGCCTTCTGACGCCGTGTGATTGAAATACAAGCTCCACGTGGCTGCGGCGTGCAAGGTGACCATATTTGTGTCTCTGTCAAACGAACGTAAGGGGCGTAAAAGGAAAACACAATTGCCCTTGCCGCGCCTAGACGTGTGTGGGTGAACTTGCACATGTGTTTGTGTGTGTGTATATGTGAGCGTGCGAGAGAGAGAGAGAGAGAGAGAGAGAGAGAGAGAAACAGAACGAAGAAGAGGAAGAGAGTAAGAAACAGAGCAAGAGAGAGAGAACGAGAGATAGAGAGGGGGGCTTGTGTATTCATCCTATGTATGTGTGTGTGTGTGTGTGTGCGTTTGGGGTTTGTGCAACAGAGCTGACACTGCGCTTTTCTTGTCCTTGGCTCGAGCCGAGCCACAAGCCAACCAGCTCCTCCACGGCCCTTCTATTTTTTTACTTCGTGTACGGTAATGGCATCAGATGCTTGTCACTATCTCTTGACAAAAGTCAAGTGTTCTCAACGTGTTATTTGCCCAAAGTGGCCTTATTCCAGGGCTCTATTGTTAGCCTAATGGAGGCGAGGCGACACGGAGACTCTAATTATGGATAGCAACGATCAGGCCTGATAATATTGAGAGCAAAGTGGGTAATTTATGGCTGTTGTGTTGAAGGGTAAAGGGGAGGAGAGTGTGGAGAGAGGTGGTGGAGGATGGAAGGGGGGGGGGGGGGGGGGGGGGGGGGGGGGGCAGCAGAGGAAAGGAGATGGGGAAGAGGAGGTTGTTTTCTTGTGTCACCGCCTCACCGTCCGTCCCCCTAATCATCAATCCCCCCCCCCCCCCCCCCGAGCAGAGAGCCAAGACGCAGCCACGGCAGTGGAATATTAATGGACTGTGTGACATTATGGTTCCCGCCTATTCAAAAAGGAATATTTTATTACATTATGGGCCATCAACAGGTGATTTCTTACGGCCCCTAAGCTTTTCTCTAAGCACACTCCCATTTTTTACAAAGTGCTCAACGCTCAACAGATCAAGTGGCCATTCATCTTGTTTAATACACAACCTATGGGCATCTGCTTACAGATCGATGGTTGTCTGCAACTTACCTTGTTGTTTCCCTGTTATCTGCCTAGAGACGATCCTGTAAAGATGATTGACTATTTTGATGTGAGACAAGCTTTGAGGCCACCAAGGCCCTGCATCTCTCTGCTCCGGCCCTGTTGTAGTCTCCTCTAACCTAACCTAACCCACCCACACCCACCCCCCTACCACCACCACAACCAATGGTTAGCGGGCGTATACGGTATAGTTAGGAAACGAAGGGTTGCCCTTTACCTTAAGTAGAGGCCCTGAGGTAATCGGCTCATTGCAATCAATAAGACAGCGAGAGCAGAGCACACGCCCGAGCGACTGCGCCGCCCCGCGTCTGAAACCGATTCTGTCAACGCTCACACACAGACCCCCAACCCCACCTAAAAGAAAATCTGATCCCCGCCATCTCCCCTCTGAGTTATCTGTCCAAACAATTAAAACGCAAAGGGGTTGGGTGGTTCTTTGTAGCATCACGCCACTTAACATGTCAGACAGGGGGGGGAGAGAGGAAGTCAAGCCTGGGTGTGCACTAGTACAGACGGCACGCTCACTCCACCGCTCCCTCCTCCCTGGACGAGCCCCGTGGAGGGAGCGCCACACGCTGCCACGGGAGAGACGGCGGCGTTGAACATTTGAATGTTTTGACACACAACTTTAATTTTCTTTATTAATAATAAAAAGGAGCTCGTTTTTTTTAAGGAACAGAGAATTCTGCCACTTTCTCTTTTTTTGGTCATCCGTTGTGTGACTCCTGTGTGAATTAGGTAGAGATACAGGCATCAGAATACTCTCTCTCTGCGCGTTGCTTTTGACATTTCTGAGGAGACGGGGGAATCATTTTTCGAATTGTGACATAGTGAGGCCGATTCTCTGATCATTCAATATCAGAGGCTCATGAAAGCCACCAAAAGATCAATGGGGATTCCTGTGTGAATTTCTGTCTTTTTTATCTGTCTCACATTCGCACAGCTGGTGTCCAGAGTACCAAGTAAAAACGCCACTGTTTCATTTCTGATGGAGATGATATCAAGATCGTAGATCCCACATCTTACCAGGCCCCGAATTCATCTCACGTAGCCGGCTATAGGGCTGTCTCGAACGAACCTGAAAATACACCCAAATAGGATTTGCAAGGGTTCTTGTGAATATACAAAGCTAATTAGCTTGACATGGCTGACCCCATAAGCACGTGCATGGGAACAGAGCCCATCAACCTAGCAATCACACACACGCCCAAGAAAGAACGGCAGCCTGCCATCTTTTTGTTCTACAACAAAGCATTTGGAGAGAATAATACATTCTCTGTTCACATTTTTAAGCTTGACTTGCTTTACACATTATATGAAAAAAGGGGCTATTTCATGGACTTTCTCTGTGTTCTATATATAATCCAGAGGATGAAATTTCTAATCAACCAGACAGCGGGAAAGGTTTTTTTTCTTTAAAGCAGGACCCCAATTATACCCTGCCTCAAATTAGCATGTTTAATGCACCAAATGTTTTAATAAGGAATAAAAGGAAAGGGCTAGAAAACAAAAGGCAACTGCGTAATAAGATTATCTCTGCCAGGCGGCCAGCGAACATCATTGTAGTTCACACAAATGGACCAGATTACAAATCACATTCAGAACAGCCTAATCCGTGAAAGACTCCCGATATGATTATTTTTCATTACTGTCGGGTGACAGAGCAAGAGCAAGAGAGACGAATCCATGTTCAATCCTACCCAGCCTTTTTGAGTGTGGTTAGCACACACAAAGGCAGCAGAGGCAGTTGAAGATTAGCCAAGTCCATCTGTGATAAACTTGAGCAGTTTGGCCACAGACCCAGATAAACAGGATTCAGAACGCCAGAAGTCGCAGCAGCTCCCGACAGCCACAGATCATCCCCGGATCATCCCTGGGGATCAGGCATTTTCATAATTTATAAAAGAGTGTATCACACTTGAAACAGCATGTACACATAGTGGCCAGATTTCAGTGTGAGAAACATTGGATAAAAACGCATTACATATCTCTTGGCTTTAGTTCTGAAACATTCCTCTCTCGCTTCAACCCCCTCTTCCTTCTGACTGCTAGCTTGCCAGCTAGTTAGCTTGTTGGACTTTGGTTCATCTTTGTTTCCGGTGCCCTCCCTTCCTCTTCACCCACCCACCCATCCTCGCCTCATCTGTGTCCCAACCCTCTGGGGCCAAACTCAGCCTCCTTCATCCCCGACCCCCCCTTAGGTTCTGACAAGGTCAAACATCTCCCAATAGGAATATCTAGGTTCTGCCTCTTGCCAGGGAACTACCCAAGTCCTACATTGTGAAGGTCAATGGCTGCATAATGAACTGGAAAATGTCAATTCTATTACTCTCCACTTATACAGCGGATTTTCCAGCACCAGGAACAAGGGTGATATTTACCCTTTTTTACACGCGGGGCCCTCAAGCGAGGAGGCCTCTTAATCCAGCTTGAGGTGTGAAATTGAGTCGTATGTGTGTGGGAATGTGATTCCCAGGGTGCCAGAGACAAGTGAAACAGCAATTTTATACTACCGTGCCACCTGTGTGCCTGCTGCCTGTGTCTAGTTTCACCTGGAGAGGGAAAATGTATTGAGAGAAAATGATTTAGAGTCCTTTATTCCTTTACTCTTATTTATATATCTTCAACACACTCACACACAGACTCGATTTTTTTGTTGCACAATCTTGCCTAAAAAGATAAAACATAGAAACATGAAAATTGAAGGCCATGTCAATGACACAGAGCAGCAGCTGGATGTGCGAAGAAATGCATTCATAAATTCAATGAATGCAATGTTTTAATACATTTTCTGCACACCAAAATATATGTGATGGCACACTTCATAATGATCTCCCTAATTGCCCCCCCCCCGCTCCATTCACAGGCCAACGGGAACAGCAGCGGCTGCATAAATAAGCGAGAAAAGTGACAGGTCCGAGATGACAAAAAGGGCATCCAAAGGAGAGCATTAATAATGATCCCGCTAAAACAATTTCCATTAATTTTCGGTTCCCTCGTCGCGGGAGCGGTATGTACACGCCCGAGGCAGGTTTAAATTGCATAGCCTGCCTTCCTCGGAAAGGAAGAAGTCACCGTGCGACTCCCTGGTGTCCAGCCTTCCTCATCAGAACAGGAAGATGCGAGCGGGGGGGCCCGGGAGAGACGGCGCCGCGCCGCGACGCCGTGGAGGCGGGTGAGCTAAGCTATTAGCACAGCCGGTCGTCTTGGTAGCAGGACAACAGGCAGTGAGGGACTTGTGTTGTTTCCTATGATGCACCGTAACAACGCACCAGGGGGGTTTGCTGCACAATTTAGGCCAACGCGCGGATCTCTTGGAATCGCCGCCGCGGGTATGAAGAACGCTCAGCCTAGCAGTTTGTAGTTATTTTCTATATTCTTTAAGGCGTAATACACGCACACGCGCACACGCACACGCGCACAATCAACCGCTATATACCCACGCTGTCCTGCGCACAGCCAGCAGACCAAAGTCAAAAGGTAGGACGTGAATAATACCATCGTTCCATATTCTGACTCACTGCCAGAGAGTGGATCACTCCGACACGGGGTCACTTACCCAGCCGCTGTGCGCGGGGGCGACGCGGAGGCTTGGCCATGGGGGAGAGAGAGAGAGAGAGAGAGAGAGAGCAGACAGCTAATGTCACACACACCAGCATCAGGGATTCTCCATCCCCTCACCCCCTCCCCACGGCCTATGGAGGTCTCCTACCCTTGTGGTCACGCTCACCCCTCCCTCTCCCTCGCTCCCCCTTGCTCTTCCCTCGCTCTTCCTCACTCTCCCTCGTTTTCTCCTCCCTCTCCCCTCGCTCTCCCCTGTTCTCCCCTCGCTCTGCCTTGCTTTCCCCTCCCTCTCTTCCCTCTCCCCTACCTCTCCCTCCCTCTATCTCCACTCCCCCCTCCCTCTATCTCCCTCCCTCTCCCTCTATCTCCCTCCCTCTCCCCTCCCTCTTTCCCTCTCTCCCTCTCCCCTCGCTCTCCCTCTATCTCCCTCTCTCTCCCCTCCCTTTATCTGCCTCACTCTCCCTCTCTTCCTCTATCTCCCTCCCTCTCCCCTCGCTCTCCCTCTCTCTCCCTCTCCCTCTCTCCCTCTCTCTCCCTCCCTCTATCTCCCCTCCCTCTCCCTCTATCTCCCTCCCTCTCCCTCCCTCTATCTCCCCTCCTTCTCCCTCTATCTCCCTCTCCCCTGGCTGGCTCGGTGACACCAGCGGCGTCTCCTGGGTGCTGGTGCACCTGGCCGACTGTCAACAGGCGCAGGTTTTAGAGAGGAGGGCACGGAGGCTGGGTTAGGTGGGTTAAGTAAAGGTTGGGGTTGAGGGGGGGGGGGGGGGGGGGTACAGTGTGTGTGTGTTTAGATTGTTTTTACAGGGGGAATACGGTCTGTATAGTCAACGCGATGCTCTGTAGAGAAGGGGTGGGGGCGGGGGGAGGGCTGCCGTCACTTCCACCGTGTGGATACATCCCAAAATAAGAGCAAAGCGGAGATGGTGTTGCGAAGGAGGAAATATAGACAAACACACACCAAGGTATGCTCGAGCAGTCAACCCCACGCACACGCACGCACACAAACACGCACACACACACACACAGACACGCATGCAGCACTAAATAAGTTGGCCCATAAAACTTTCTTTAATATCCTGTCTCCTGGCTTCTTCCTCTAAGAGGTGGGGCGTCTTATTTGCAAGAAGGAACCACGAGGAGAGACGACCGCCTGCCAGCCAAACCGGTGGGGGAACTCGCAGGGGAGTGTGTGTTTGCATGTATGTGTGTGTGTGTGTGTGTGTGTGTTGATTAATAACGGGAGGGCATGGCATTGCTTGGGCTGTGCCTGTCTGAAAGCCGGAGGAGAGCGACAGAGTGAGATAAAGAGAGGGATAGCAGGAGGGGGCAGAGAGAGATAGGGAGAGTGAGTGAGCGTGTGAGGAATAGCGCGATAGAGAGAGGGAGAGAGAGAGAGAGAGAGAGAGAGAGAGGAAGAGAGAGAGGGAGAGAGAGAAGGAGGACAGTTCTTTTCACTGCTGCCCAGGGAGAGGTCTGCTGGCTGTGGGGGTAATGAGCCAGAAACAGGCTGAGAGGGAGAGAAAAAGAGGAGAGAAAGCTGGAGAGCGGCAGAGTGTAGGAGGCACAAGGACAGGCCATCGCATATCGGCTCCCCCCCCCCCCCCCAGCTCTCTCTCTCTTACTCTCACTCGATGTCTATGTATCTCGCTCTCCCTCCTACCCGTGGCCCTGCAGCAAGGCAGGCAGCATCAAGGCTTCTGTGGTTCCTCTTATGCCATCTGACATGCGTTCCCTCACTGCCCTCTGTCAGGCTCTCTGTCTGTTCTGCTCCACGTCACATGGCCTGCCTCTCTCCCTCCCTCCCTCTCTCTCTCTCCCTCCCTCCCTCTCTCTCTCCCTCTCTCCCTCCCTCTTTCCCTCCCTCCCTCCCTCTCTCCCTCCCTCTCTCCCTCCCCCAAAAATATACATGCGGTGGCGAGCTGTCTCACACACGGGCAGCGGGCAGGTATGCAGTTAGCGCACACATGCACCAGCTCACACTCACACAGACAAAAGGGCAGCATTTATATCAGTTGTTTTGTATTCATGGAACAGGGCCACTAAAAGAAACATGTATCTTTCCAGGGTGAGAGGCCGGTTATAATCTGGATTCAGTGACAACCTTGCATGGCACACATGCACACACTCACCAACTCACACACACTCACAAATACTGAATATATGTCACTCCTGTGGCATTCACCAGTGCACCACCATCCTCCTCCTCCTCCTCCTCCTCCTCCTCCTCCATATGAGGCTATATTTCTGCGCAGGTGCCACTGCCCAGGCGCAGGACGCTACATCAACCACACAGCACATACGCACGCGCCCAGGCACCTCAAGGCCCCGCAAATCTCACACGCAAGGAACACTCATAAACGAGACGGCCCCTCTCTCTCTCTCTCTCTCTCTCTGAGCCAGCCAGTCAGGCCATCCACTGAGGAGAGATAAACAACAACAACAACAACAGCAACACAAAGGGTTTGGGGGGGGGGACGGTGGGGTCTGTGTGAGAGGGGGGGGTAAACAGGTAAACAGGAGACCATGGGTGGGGATTATGGGATGGCTGTGTTGCTGTTTCCGTTGCGGCGGGGATCGCCACCACCAGCGGAGGCAAGCAAGCAATTCATGCAACACACACAGACAGACACAGACACAGACACACACACACACACACACACACACACACACACAGAGGATTACTCCCCTTTATCGTTGATCATGTTTTTATTTATTTATTTCGCGCCGAAGCGCCGAGCCGCACGCTCCCTGGATGAAGGTTTTCTGTTTGGGGGACTCTCTGCTGAGGGGAGGCTGCACACACTTCTGGAGGCGCAAACGCTGCGGTGGATGTGTGTGTGTGTGTCTCAGTGTGTGTGTGGTTGTAGGTGTGTATGTGTGAGTATCTCAGTGTGTGTGCGTTTGAGTGTGCGTGTGTGAGTGTCTCAGTGTGTGTGTGTGTGTGTGTGTGCGGGTGAGTGTCTCAGCGTGAGTGTCTCAGTGTGTGTGTTTATCAGTGGGGGCCGGTGGAGGTGGTTGCGGGCAGGAAATAACATGAGCAATTTCATAAATGGAAGGGAGAGGCTGTGACTTCCCAAATCGTCTGTGAAAGACAGAGGGAGGGCGAGTCGAGGGAGAGAGATGAGCCAAAGGCACGAGAGCGAGAGATAGAGAGACCAGAGGGGGCGATGCGGGAGCGGGGGGGAGAGAGAGAGAGGCGAGAGGAGGGGGGATGGAGGGGGTAGGTGAAGCAGAGTTGGAGTGTGAAAGACATTTAAAAAAAGGGAAAAGCAGAGGAGAAAATAAAGGGGAGCCGGGCCTCAGTGGTAAATGGATATAACTGGGTGAGGGAGACAGGGGCAAAGTGAGAAAGAGTGACGAGTGGGAGAGATAAAGAGGCAGAGAGAGAGCGGGAGAGAGCGAGAGGAAGGGAGCAAGAGAGAGAGAGAGATAAAAAGATGAAGAGGGCAGATTTCCCACCAGCTGAGTGAGCACCTCTATTACCCTTTCTTTCTCCCTCCATGACTCCCCCCACTCCTCTCTCCCTCCTCATCCCCCCCCTCTTCTATCTCCCTGTCCTATCAGCCCCAGCATGGCATCCTCTCACATCAGATTAGCTCCAGCCTACAGACGGTTAAAAAGTCTTCTGTCAAAGTTATTTAAAACACCCGGGCCACGCGGCGCTACCGCTTCCTGCTCTTGTTTATCATTCTCTCCCTCTCTATCTCTCCCTCTCGCTGACTCACTCTCTCTCTCCCTCCCTCTCTCTGACTCTCTCCCTCCCTCCCTCTGACTCTCTCTCTCTCTCTATCTGCCCTCTGTTTCTTCTCTCTCTCGTTTTCCTCATCGACCTTGCAATGGCCAACCTCAGGCTGAGACAGAAGCTGCAGCAGTGGTCCACCCCCGGCCCGTCCCCCCTCTCACCCCCTCCCACCACCAGCCGTCAAAAGTCACAATCAATCAGGGACCAGAGTACGGGGGAGGACCTAGGTGTGGCTCAAAAGAGAGAGAGAGAGAGAGAGAGAGAGAGAGAGAGACACAGGGAGACATTTTATGAACCCCACCTTTCCAATAGAGATGGAGAGAGAACTGGACGCACGGTTTTGACGAGGAGAGGCTTCAGTTTCACAGTTGTTTTAATTGCTGGACATCAATAAAAAGAGATAAGCCATGATCAATATGTTCACTATGGCTAATTAAAATAAGGATTTACAAATACAGGATTGCATAGATATGCATATATAAATATATATATGCATTATATAAATTGTTGTGTTGGCATGCACACACACATTGTTATTATCTGTATTTCATCCACAGCAGTGGCTTCCGTTTGTGCTTCCGAGGCATGGCGCTGGTGATGGATGGCGTCCAGGGCCGGGCAGAGTGAGAGAACAAGGGGCCCGGGGCCCTCGGAGGATCGATACTTACAAACAGGAGGACCTGCCTCGCATCCTAAAAAAAATGATCCTGATCCAGCCGGTCCCCCCCCTCCCCCCCGCTGACTCTCCAGCATCACTGAGGAGCTGCATGGGAGCGGGAGCCAAGAGATGGAGCCCGAGGAGAAAGGAATCCATAGGGGGGTGTGTGTGTGTGTGTGTGTGTGTGTGTGTGCCAGTGTGTTTGTGAATGTGTGTATATACTGTATGTGCAATGGGCGAAACCATAGAATGTGTCAGCAGGTTTGTAGGGGGATCGCATGTCAGCAAACTCAAGGTCAACCCCAACACGCACACACTAACACAAAGAAACACACACCGTACACACACACAGAAACACACACACACACACACACCGTACACACACAGTCGGTGTGACACGGCAATTCCGAGGTGTCTAAGGTGATGCATATCCCATTAACGAGTCCAAAACAATGTCCTGACTAATGATGTTATAATGGGAATATTGAATGCATGGGAATAGGATTGGGCTTTGCCTCAGACAGAGAGGTGGGTGGGGGGGATAGGGGTAGAGGGGGGGGGGGCAATTGAACGCTAGCCAAGGCACAAGGGGGCGGCGGGCCAAAGGCTCAAGACGAATTCAAACTGAAGGAGGCGTAGCATGAGGGGGGGGGGGGTCGCTGAGGCACGAAAGGCTGCACAGTCATGCCGAATCAATACCGAATCCCCCCCCCAGCCCCCAGACACACACACACTCACCCTCAGCCCCACTCACCCCCTTACTTCTCAACCTGCTGCGCCTTGTTGGGTTGGTGATATACAAGAGCAGGCGGCTTCGCAGAGCATCAATAAAACATGAAAAACCTGAGGAATTATGGGGACCAAACGACAGTGATACATTTGCTCTGTAATGCTCTATTATTCCTTCTTTTTCACCCCTCCGTGTTTGCGGGAGCTGTCCAGGACCTGGGTAGGATTGTTATCCGTGCGGCGTTTTATTTGACCGTTGCGCCGGTTCGGCTTCTGCTTGAGAATTAATGAATGAATCAAGGGCCAGTTGGGTTTGGCGAGGGGGGAAGAGTGTGTTTGGGATGGGGGGGGGGTGAGGCCTGCGCTGCAAGCGGGTGTATAGCGCCGAGACGTGATGGGCTAATAGTTGGAAAAGGAATTACAGTCCAATTGCTCTGTCTGGTTGTGGCCCTAACACCGCAGCCAGGCCCTTCCCTGGCAGCCCGGCGGGCCCTCGATGGGATCTGATTCCATTTGGAGAGCCTTATTTTCCTCTTGATCTGGCACATTAAGGACCTTTCTATTCACAAGAGCAAGAGCCAGGAGCCAAGGCGGGGGGGGGCGGGGGGGGGCTCAGCAACACAATGGATTAGTGGACCACCGTGGAAAAACGAGGCAGGTCAATGTTTTAAATCTGGGGCCCTGTCTGGTTAAATCTGCTCAGAAACAACCAGTGGTGAAAAAAAGAGAAACGGAAAAAGCCAGCTCTTAAGCAAGATGTCTTGAAGCAAATGCAGACCAAATTGAAGGTCGTGCCTGAAGTTGGAAGTGGCCTTGAGCAACAAGCCAATAACTTGGCCTCTTCCTTTATTTAAACGCTGTGTACTTTGGACCAAATGTATTTGTCAGAACCATTCCACTCGTATTCTCTTCATTTCTGCTTTCTATTCATGTGAGTCTTACAAGACCTTAGTCTTATGATTCTATTGAAGTTTCATTGACCGCCCATTCTCCAGAGTCCAGGCTATTCATCCCCTTATGAGGGCCAGATCAATGCAGCTGAAAATTTAAGGACGCCAGGAAAAAAATGCATTATCACATTCAAGCACTTACGTGTGAACATAAAATACAACACTACATTACCTAAATACCGTGCGTAAAGATTGTCTCAATTAGTTTATCTCACATAGAAAGCAAGGCAGCCAGGTTATAATTTTATACATAGACCTGTGCTATTCTTCATGTATTATTTTTCAATATATCCCACATTCAATGAAGATTTTATTAATGTGAGAGAAGATCGAAGAGACATCGACCATGCTAACTTTAATCCTGTAAAAAGGTTTAGACAAGTACTCTTATTATTCATCTCATTCAAATTAACATTCAAAAGAATTGGCCTCAGCCCTAAACCAATCTAGGAACAAGTGATGATGTCATTGAGTTGACATGGTTTTGTTCAGATGGATGAAAAATACGTTGTTCTTCACCTTAACTCTGTTCAATACATTTTCAAGGACAGCTAGCATGCAGTTTCAGAATCTGTGAAGGGTTTCTGTCATTCACCGAGCCTCCCTCACCTAACGGGGGGAGGCTATGGCACTCCACTCTTGTTCCGAGCATGGCCCTGATAGCCGCCCTGGGTTGGTGATTCACAGAGAGGATCTTGATTCAACTTTGATTGGACAACGGGCAACTGAACCATGGGATATGTTCCATTGAAGTTTGAGAAATGTGTGATGCTGTGCCTTCTCAGATGGTATTCTTTACTGACTGTGATAGTCTTGTTGCAGATCAAACATATTTGCTTTGGTCACACATTACTAAATATATACTTCACAGTCCGACCCTTATCAAATTGTCAAATTTCATTGCCAGCAATGACAGACGTTGGCTTGCGCACAGAGCAGGCAGGTCATAGGGGCGGGACCAAACTGATAACAAGGTTTCCTATTGGCAGAAATGAACTGGCTAACCTTCTTGCATTGAAAAAGTTTTTCTTTCAGGGAAAATTGATTGCGATTGTTCATTTAAGTTATCTGAGGGCTGGATCAAAATAAAAGCAGTCTGGATGTGGCCCTGTGGTTGCGCTAGTTGAAATGGCTTAGACTAGAGAATACATACATTCCATAACTTTGTAGATTCCTATGAGAAGGGATCTAGAAGGACTCTTCATTGGTTCTATATTTTACCACCATATAAATTCATCAGAAGAACAACAAGATCTTCCGTCGCTGGACATATCTGCTGTGTAAGTGGGTGTGTGTGCGTATGTGAATCATCAGGGAAGACATGGAACTTTACCAGCACTGCTTGTCTGCCCAGATTATAGCCAGCCAATTATCCCTCTTAATTATCTATTGACTAGACGGAATTGATGTTTTCAGAGCACTGATTGGATAATCAGGAATGTTGGCCACAGTTATTCTCCTTGGCCGGTCTCAGTCATCTGTCCAATCTCGTCTTGTTTCAGGATTTATTTTGGTTCCTCCCCAGCAAAACATATTCCAACTGAACAATATGCATGAGAGCCTGGGGAGCTGTTTGAGCCATGTTACTAGTGAAGACAATATGATACTGTTGGCACACTGGCTGTTTCTGTGTGTGTGTGCGCGTGTGCGTGCGTGCGTGTGTGCGTGTGTGTCTGTGCGTTTTGTTTTTTGTCTTTCAATGTTTTTTTCCCCTCCCGTTCCAAAGCGGACACAGCAGACCACAGTGTTTTCCGGGCCAACAACAGACAACCTCTTTCCATTCTGCGGCTCTCATTAACCTCCACCTCTATCGGTAACCCGGACCAAGCCGTTTTCTTAAGGGTTTCTATTTCCCAAACAATCCCGAGCCGAACAAAGGAACCGTGCCGTTTTAATTTCTCCCCCCTTTTCACGTCGGGAGTGGTCCAATGTCCCCTTCTTCTTTACCCCCCCCCCCCCCCTCCCGATTGAGAGCGAGCTGGCACAGGCCCAGGCAGACATGGGGGACCACTAGAGAGTGTGTGTTTGGGAGAGAGAGAGAGAGAGAGAGAGAGAGAGAGAGAGAGAGAGAGAGAGAGAGAGAGAGAGAGAGAGAGAGAGAGAGAGAGAGAGAGAGAGGAGTGACACTGATTGTGCCTCCACTAATTAAACCCCGCCTGACCCTAGTGTTGGGACATCATTAGTTCTCCCTCGTAATCATCACACGGCAGCAATTACATTCTGTTTGGCCCCATTTGCATTTTACAAGATTTCCCTGAACAATCAAGGGACCGATTGGTAGAAGAGTGGAGGCTGGGGGAGCAGAGGGGTGGGGGTGGGGGTGGGGGTATCCAAGTAAAACACAGAAGTCTTGGAGAAAGCTGGCGCCTATTTCAACACTGGGAAGGTGCATTAAAAGGGTAGGTCATGAAGTGTTACATTTAAAGCTAAAGTAACTAAAAGAGAATAAATAAACTATTTTCATTAATTTAAGTCAAAATCCAATAAAGACCAGTAACTGTTCCCAGGAACGTTGTCTCTATCACATATACGAGAAGACCCACTACTATCAACTTTGTTCAGTTGACACACTCTCCATTTTGGGACGAAATCCTTATCTTAGCGATGTCCTCCTTCAATATCTTCACCCTTAGATTCTACATGCTTGTTCAGCTTAAAGCTCTTTGGTCCAAACTGTATTAGTAATGATGGAAATAAATACCTTAACACTATTGGTGAAGGCGAAAGAGCAGCACTGCACTTACTTATTTTGAATCAGGTGATCAGTTGAAGCAGCACTTCAAACAAGAACCTTTAAGCTACTTGAGATCCAAAGCTCAAAACATGTCTTCAAACCCCTGTTCCACAGTGCGATCAAGTGCTTCAACTACCTTCTGCCTATGTGCTAAAAGGGATACAGTGGCCTTCACTAGGAAATGAAAACGGTGTTCGTTCAAAGCAAAATCCTTCCCGACTGGATTTAAGAGAAACAGAGAGGGGAAGGGACATCGTCAGACCAAGAGAATCTGAATTATGTGGGAAAAAAATACAGAACTTTTTTATTACATTCACCCGCTACTGATTCTATTCACTTGCAGAGTGCACTACAGCACACACACTCACGGGATAAAGAGCCATCGATTTAAGTGTTTGCTTTTGGGGGGAAAACTGCACAAGGGCATCCTTCTCCATCTGTATTCAGAGAGACGGTAGTCCTGCGCCCAGCACAGCAAGTCTCTCGCTTCCCCGAGATGCCATCTATAGAGAGAACGCCGTACGTCACGCACATCAAACATGGCTTCGCTCTCGGAAAGGCACACAGAGACACAGTTGGCATCCTCACAAAGTGAAGGAGACATTTTTTTCTCTATCTCCTAACGGTGTTATTCCGTGCATCTGCTGTTACTAAATCTGACAGCAACAGCCGAGTAAGGTCGTCGTGTTAAGAAGAGAATTATGCCGGCAAATACCCGCGGGGCCCCTCCAGCTCACCAGACGGGAGACGGACCAGCCGTGGATTCTCGGTCCCCGTCGCGGGGAGTAAATAACAAAATGTTGTCATTGGAGATGAAGAAGACAACGGCACGGATGACAATCAGTCTAATGACGGTAAACACTGCTCATCTGCGAGAGGACACAATAATTAATGGCTGAGCACGAAAAACACACCAGCCACCAAATCCCGGCAGTTCTTCTTCCACCAACTCGGCGCGGCGGCGGCGTCTGCTGCCAATAGATTTCAAAGTGTGTGAAATGAAAAGCTGCGAAAAAAAAGAAAGAAAAGATAACGCTTTCCTTTTGGTAGCCGAGCCGCAGGTGATCTCACCCATGGAATACCAGACGACCACCGCCACCAACCCAGACTTATGTTGGCGTGCGTCCGATCTCATATTGTTATTAATTCATCACTGCACAGCTACTGTTTTTATGATCTCTATGTGTGTGATACCCTCCCCCCCTCAACTCCCACCGAATGCAAAGAAGTGGGGGCAGAGGGGAGGGAAGAAACGTCTCCACTCAAGCGGACATAATCTCTGTAGACGAGTGTGCCGAGAGACACGGTTGCAAAATTCACTCCCCTTTACTTAGAGACAAGATTAGCCGGCTGAGATGGAGCGGGGTACGCTCATTGGTTTAGGGAGAGGACTCTTCGACTCTTCATGACAAGGTTATGTATTCTCATCGGCAGGGACCTAAACTGAAGCACAGCTCAATAAGGTTTATTGAGCTTCTATAGGACAACACTACTGCCGGTGTGATAATTGGCAGTGGCTTGAAACCTGATAGTATGTTAGTCTGATTTCCAGTCCCATTTGCTTGATGTCCCATTTACACAATAAGGTGTCCTGAAGGGTCGTGTTATATCCCATAATGGACCATTTGTATTATGTTGCATAACATAATTGCCCCATTTTCTCATTCTATGGATAATAGGGAAAAGAGCTTGAATCATCTTTGTGGATTATCCCTCGGCTGGAAGAGCCAAGAGGAGAAACGGTATTTCAATCCAGGGTGTATCGAGCTTTCTCCATGTTCCACTATTACTGGGAGTAATATTCTCAGAGTCATGTCCTCACAAACGTCAACAGGTCGGATTAGTTCGGAACCAGTCTGTATCATGGCACTGTACTCATGAAGGAGGCAGGTCCTTGGTGTGGTCGGCCATGTTTTAGTTGAGTATACTGCCGTCTTTGCAGCTGTTGCTGGCCCACAACATGGATTCCACTACTGAAGATTGTCTCATTGTTTCAATACACGCATGTAATGTATTTATAATTATAACGTTATAAAAACATAAGTAGACCACGCAGCCTTTATTTTCTTCACGACAACCTTTCTGGAGATATCGATATCAATTCTTGCTATAACAAGATCTTACGGTGTTGACCATCTACTTCTAAAATTGTATCTACGAATGAAAGTCATACTGATGTCATGACACTATATATCCTTATTCTCACCCACGCCACCTTGAATTCAAGTATGCCTGCTCCCCCCTGCTGCCCCCCCTACCTACCCAAGGTGACACACTTTCATCATAGGGGAAGTGGTTAGTTCTGCTTTTTGGAGTACCCATAATGAATTTCTTACTTTGTTGGCTTGTTCCTTAAAGCTACCCCCCAGATCAGCTTATGATCAAAGGGACTAATTTAATTAGGTTAGTATAAGTTCAATGTATTTATTCAATATATTCTAATATAGGAAATATTTATGATTTGTACCACCTACTCAACTGCAAATGTCATGTCATGGTACAGACAAATTCCTTTGTGCGGTTGATTGGTAACGCAAACAATTATCTGATTGGCTCTAAAAAGCATAATTTCTGATTGGTGGACACATTTGTTCTAAAAAATTTTTTGAGCAGTGGCAGATTTATGCCAAAGATATTTGTCTCCGCTAATGCTTGGAAGCAGATCAACAACTCACAACAAAGGTTTCACACTGGTTAAATACAACAACATGCATTTGCGTATATATTTTCACAGATGTGAATTTGTTATGCTGTTCAAAAAAAGTATAGAAATATATATATGTGGAATTGTTATATATGTGTAAGTAACACTGGCACTAAATTCCCTCCATAAGAATACACAGTACAAACACCCTGTTCATAACAGCTTGTCAAATAACACTTGAGAATGATGTGGAGAATATTGAGCATGAAATACTGAGTAATGCAGCTTTACCACACTTGAGAACAGACCACATGTGGTCAACATTAAGCCACAAGGAATGGTAATATTAAGTGGAAAGAAAATTAATGTGCGAAAGTAGAAATGAATGCGCTGAAATGTGTGCTTCAGTTAGCTTTACATAATTTAGTAGTGCTACAACCCATCGGTTCCTCAGTAGGGTTCGCAGTGGCTGTGCTAGCCTAATATGTTTTGCTCTGATTATGTCGTTTCCAGGTCAGTTCACTTTGAGCCGGTAAGGCAAAAGGTTCTAGGGATGTCTATCGCCATACATTTTCTCATCACTGGCTCAAAACAGGCGTCCAAATGAAATGAGCTTCCTTTTCCTAAATTGCAATTACTTTGTGCAGAATTAATCATATAAAAGAACGTGATAAGAGCTAATAACTGGTCATTACAGCATACAGTGTTCATTATGACTCAAAACTTACTTCATACCATCAGGAGAGAACAAAGTGCATTCTGGAGCCAGATTTCACATTAAGGCAATTTAGAATATTCCAGACTGCCTAATTCAGGGGTCGGACTTCTGTGTAACTTAATTTGACAAGATTAATTATACAATTAAATCCAAACTCCTCTCAATTATGTGGAGAAATGCTGGCTGCTTGCTCCAGCCGACCCCTCACCTCTGCCGAGGCGAGGTACCTGATAAGCATAATTTCAACAGAGGCAGAAGAAATTGTGCTGCCTATTTTGTCGCCGTGCTCGACTCAGCACATTATTGTTCCTAATTGCAGGCTGACTTCATAACCATATGCCCTTGACACGGCAAGGCAGGATGTTATGCTATTCGCTCACACATTACAACAAGTGGGGAGAGCTCCTTCCTGATTGACAGGACAATCAATTGAAACAAAGGATTTTACTGTGTGTCAATTGGCTTTGTAATGACAATTGGCAGGGTTAGCATTTAGATTTCAGAGATTCATCATCTGTGACGAGTGAGTGACTAACAACATAATTTGGTGTTAGCCCATTAAGTTTGTGCAATTTGCAATGTGCGATATGTGCCCAGTAAATCCTCTCATGTATGCTTTAGATTAGCCGGCGGATATACAATATAGAGTTGACCATCTGAGACTGCATCAAGAAAAGTTATGCTGAGAGCTTTTGTTTCTTCTTATCCAACGAAAATACAACAGCGCTTCAAACCACATTAGGGTACCAGCAGCATTAACCAGTGCCATGCCAGAGCCGGTTACCTTCATAACTGATGTGGAGCGTTGGCTGGACCCTGTGCCTGTTGGAGGGAGAGACCGGGGAGGGACGCGGAGCTCATCCACCTTGACAGTCAGCCATTATCAACACAGTTGTTGGAGCGAGGCAGGAGTCTCACCAGGGACGGGTGTAAAACCTCTTTCAAAGGCCTTCACAATCCCGCTCTCCTAACACCCCCCCTCCCACTCTCCATCCTGTCATTCTTGCCAGCCTTCCCTTTCTGCAGCCTTCAGAGGAGCGGGAAAGAGGGGGGAAAATGGTCTATTTGACCTTAATCTGCTCAGCAGTGAGTAGCGGAGAGATGACATGCATCCTCCGAGGTAAAGGCCAATTGTTTCTTTTTCTCTCTTCCGAGGGCCAATTTACGACCTCCCTCTGGGAATTTCTCCAAGGCTGTGAACTATTTCAGGTTCGCTTGCATTGTTTTTTTTGAATTGCTCAGCTGGAAGGAGAGCTCAGAAAGAGCAAGCAGTTTCAGTTTCCTCATTCTCCTCCCGGCGTTGTTGAATCCAATCCACGCGGATGTACCATACCGTCATCTCATTCAGCAATAGAGAGCAATACAAAGAGAGATCTGGAATCCAATATTTTACATGAAATCCAATATCGTACACGCAGCGTTGTAATACTATAGCACTAAGCACCAAGAACAATTGGTCAAAGTTAGTGTAGTTCGAATTATCCAAACAATCTGTATGGATTTAAGCAAAAAAAAAAATCAAACAGCCATGATGGATCTAGTGCGAAACCGAGGGGAAATTAAACAAAGTTACATTTGGATATGAGATTGAATAGACAAACCCTCTTATCAGCATCATGGCTAGTGTTCCAAAACAAGCAGTAGATTAGTTATGCAAATCATCGGCAAGTTCAACGTGGCCACTTTCTAGTTTGTTTTTAGTCGATTTGCTATATAGTCATTGAACTGACTCCTTTATCCAAAGCGACTTAAATTCTGATACATGTCTTTGAGGAGCAGGTAGGTACCTAAGTGCACTACCTTGGGCTCTCCATTTAAGGATGGATTCCTACAGTCAAAGCAAAAATGTTTTGTCATCCACATGGTATGATTCTTTTATTTGACCAACAACGGTAGGTGCTCTGCTGGGCATGGTGTCTAGGGACACATTAAAGATATAGCCACATTCTAAGTCAAAAATAACCCGTGTCACCATTAGCGACTGAGAAATACATCAAAAAATACTGATAGAGAAAGGGTTCAAGAAAGAATCTCATCAAGAACGAGAGCAGCCTGTCACAAACAAAAAAAATGATAAATAAATAAATCAACAAAGATTATTTAGCAATAAGTCTTAATAAGCAAAATCAACCGAACCCTCTCAGTTGGGCAGGCTGAATCAACATATTGTGAAGAATATCCATCTGGTTCCCCAGTCGTAAACAACATATTTTATACAACCAAAAACAATGGTTAAATCAGTTTGTCAAGGAACAAACCACAGCTCAGATTTCTAAATAAATCCCCAAAAGCTCTGACAGACTTGAGGAACACTCATAGTCAAGAGGCGATGCATTTTTAACAACGTATGAAAGCAGGGAAATTAACCACGAGTCTAAAGTCTTGGAGAACTGGGCATGAATTAATTATAAGGAATGGAAGAAGTTATTAAGTTATTTGTTAACAGTAAATATTCTGTATGCTGTCCCTGGGAGCATGACTTTTTAATAATTCTGAGTTTTTAAACTTTAATGCTTAGCTCCATCCTGAAAACAATGGTGCTTAGGCCTAATTGATTCCTCGGGCTGGGAGTAATTATGATGGCTGTGTCTAAGCGAAGCCTGATCTACTTGGCTCTGGGTGAGAGAAGAGAGAGCAAAGGGAAAACGGAAAGACAGAGAAATAAAGAATTAGAGATAGGCGCGGATACATTGCTGAATGAACATTGCGACCCTCAACGATGGTGCTGCACCTCCTAAAATCCAGAAGTATTCAATCAACAACGTGGATGTTAAAAATACATATATATTCTGACATTCACCATACCACTGTTTCATTTAGTTGCCTCCAAACATTCTCTCTCTCTATCTCCAGTCTATTTATCGCTTAACATCTGCCCTACCAGCAGCCTGCTAGGGTCAGGCTTCTAGCAGGGTCACAGGGCCAATCACATCTGCCAGGAGTCACTCTCAGCAGGGGCACTTTTTAATCCATCATCCCTCTGCATTAATTACCCACACCACCACTGGGTGCAAGTCTCTTCATACTGCCGCATGAAAGGCCGTGTTCCAACGAACCAGAGGAGATGCTATGGTCCATTACCTAAGGACACCTTGTACGGGCACAGATTCAGGCAAAGGCTACAGTAAGCAAGAACCACAGTGAACTGCTACATGCCATACCCACCACAAATGAGTATTTTATTATAAACGACGCACACATACAACACAACACATCACATTATCATTTTACTATGTCCTTTAGCAGTAAAAAGCGACTCAGACAGAGAAAAACACACACATTACTTGACGTACTGATGCAGACTAAAATAAACACCCACAGCAGTGTCCCTGCCTTCCGGGAGCAGGGGGAAGTGATCCACGACTGATGGGGTTTCCCAAAGGCCAGCGACACACACTCTGCTTACCCAGAGACCGCCAGGAGAAAAATGCCAATTGTCTCCCGGGCAACGTCTCCATAGCGCAAAGTGCCCGACTGTGCACACACACACACACACACACACACACACACAGACAACACAGAGCGACAACACATACACACACACCCAGACAACAAACTCACACTGAAGCACACAGAAATCACACACACAAACACATACACACTCACACACATGTTAGGGTGCTGTCTCGCAAGGCAGAGTGGGTCCTGGTCACAGCTGCTCTTTCCTGCCTCAGGAGGAATTGCTTCCATTTGGCTTGTCACTTGCCGGGGACACTGTGTGGCTTTTCTCATTTGTCAGCGAGTGGGGGCCATCCTCATGGCTCTCATGGCAAAACTTGGGCCCCTAGCAGGAGAAAAGACACAAATTCTCCCCCTCTCTCTCATGTGCATGCATCCTCTTTCTGTCGCTCTCATCTCTCAGCCTTTCACCACTGTCTTTTTATCCCTTCTATTCATGGGGTTAAAGAAAACAGACCAAAGGTGCCCAGAGCAACAGAGAAATATGGACAGAAGGGTCAAGGATGAAACCTTATGAGGAGCACTATCTTGAATCTAATAGTACCGTAGGTCTTTCAGCAAGGCCGAAACTTGCTGAATTATGATAAGCATTTATTCAACTGTTTTCTAATGTGAATTAAAGGTAGTTAAATAAATACAGAGAAGGAACTTAAATTATTATGTATAACACATTAGCTCAAATATATAGCTGCCACTTTAGCACTGTATAAGTGTTTTCGTATAAGGTACATTGTCAATCGAGGCTAAAAAAGCGTGCCAATCGCAAGATCCCAAGCCCATACAATGGAGCCGACCTTCGCACTACGCGTGCTTTTATTGAAATTTTTTGGCCGATGTGATGAATGACCCTCTCTCCTGCTTCTCTACTTGATCAGCTATGGCATAGCAGTTCAGAGGATGAGATTGGCACATGCTGTGCTTATACGCAGATATGAAAATAGCAGCCCACTTCTGTGTTTTCATAGTTTTCAAACCTGATGCGAACCGTACCCTAGTACACATGAACCGTACTTGAAACCACCTTTTCAAGTGGACGCAGGCACGGTTTGCCTGTCTGCGCTTGGGTACGGCACATTGTTCACACTAATCAAACAAGCGAGAATTTGGGGTCAAGTGTACTCGTATCCGGGCCCTGGCCCATGATGTGAAGGCCCCCTATGCTTCATTTCCAAACCGATGGTGGTTTCAAACCACAACCAGCTAACTGGAAGAGGGTGAGGTGTCTGCCTCAAATTGAGGAAGTAAGAATCAAACGTGCAACTCCAGCAGGCTCCAGACGACCTGCTCTAACCCCTTGAGCGCCTGTCGCCAACATAATGGCAATCAGACAAGCTTTCACTGATTATCTACAAACATTGTCAAATCATTGTTTCTTCTGTAACACCACAGTAGTATTGGCTACTCATTCACATGCAGTTTGTATTTGATTAGGAGAAGAAAGGATTCAATTAAGTCCTCGTATAGGAATATGCTAGTTCCGATAAACACAAAGTCGTTCATATTCATAAGCGAAGCATACAATTCCTTGACATTAGCTGTGACTCGCTTGATTTTTATACAATGGTACACCGTGAGGTAATTATATCATAACATCCCAGCAATAACGGCGCTGGTAACATTTCACAGTACCGAGGGAACACAGTGGTCCAATTAAAAGAGCTGTCACAAGAAGCCCAGGCCCTGAAACCTGGCTATAACGTGCTGTGCCAGTACTGGTCTAGCTATGATTAGAGGCTGCGGTCGCTTTGAGGGAACAACGCTTTCATGTCTGCCGGGTTCCACTTGCTTTGGCTGCAAGTCAACAGGTGATTTCAGGACATTTATCTTGATTAATGGTAATGTGTGCCCTGAGAGAACAAAGAAAAAAGCAAGAACAACAAAAAGTGTATCTGCATCGCTGTTAGGTTACTTGATTTTAGAAGTCTGTTCAGTACTAGGAAATGCTATTCCTGTGTGTTCGCTGTCAGTCACTGAAAGATGGATTCGTCACATTGCTGCCCTAACCAAGAATGGGGAATTAGGGCCCTTTTGCACAATCCCACAAATGTGTTTAAGATAACAGCAATGATACACATTTAATTTGCATGTTAAGTATGCAAATTAATACATGATTTGTACTTCAAAAACACATTTTATTTTTGCCACTTTTTTTGTTGAGTGAGATAGACAGGAAGGTATGGGAGATAGAGGGGAAGACAAACAGCAAAGGACCACGGGCAGGAATCAAACCCTGGTCGCTGCAGTAAGGACTGGGCCTTAATTGTATGCTCTCTACCTGGTGAAAGCCCCCTTTTGCCACTTTTATTGATTGGATATCGTTCACATTCTCAAACACTGACAGTTTAACGGTAGCTTTTATAACGGAATATGAAAACACAGAATTACAAATTAACCTTCTTTCTTTTAAGTATAAATAACAGGAGCAACAGGAACAACACGAGCTAAGCTTGTCCATAAAGTCGTAGAGGGACGATCATGGGAAGGAGGCTGGGGATGACAGCCTCCTCACCTGAAGGACCAGACTGTTAAAGATGAGTTACAACTGACTACAGCTACAGAGACTGAGGACACTCAGTTTCACTTGTAGCTACAATCTTCAAGGAATTAAGACATTGGAAATACATTTCCAATGAAAATGTGAATTGCCTATTTGAATTGAATGCCACTGAGAAGATTAAGTATTCTCAGTGGCAATGTAACAAACATATCCTTTCATATGATGCCTTTTAAGCTAGGTGTATTTTTTGCTTTGGATGAACTAATACCACCTTGATATTTAATTTGGATCAGTCACATCACAGCCACTTTCTAGAATGCCAGTAAGAACTGGCAAATATCAAGCCAATTGGTCTAATCATATAAACCCAAATAATCAGGGAGGGTAAAATCCATGCCCAAACTAGTCAGAAAATGTTTTTTCTTAAATGCATTAGCAAAAATTTAAATAAGTTTCATTCCGCCTACAATTTGTAGTCAGTTTTGATACTTGATTTACGGAATGAACATCCCCACATAGTTTTGGTTTTTCCGATCAAGTAGGTTTTGGCCGTTGAAAATGCCCCTTGGAAATGGAAAAGAGAGAGAGAGCTTCCAGACTAATTCAAATTTGGGAATTAGTCTGGAAGGTCAGGATAGAGAAGTATTGTCCATTGGACATCAAACTGTTTCTGCTTTTTGGGGGTGTTGAAGCATTTGAGGACCTTACGGTAGTCTTCCCTGGACAGCGAGTAGATTTTGCAGGTGCTCAGGTCCTTGGCCGAGATGTTGGTCGTGCCTCTGGTCAAACACAGCTCTGAGGGGTGTAACATATCCACAGCAAATTGGGGAGGATGGTAATGCTGTGAGAGGCAATAGGTTAGCACACACTTAAAGGATTTACCTCAACTTAGAATAATCCTGCTCCCCTGTTAGCAGGTGTGCGGGGACTACCATTTGATTACCGAGTTGTTTTCCTTGACCTTTTCTGGAAGCTAGAAGGCCATTGGCACTCAAAGACGCTACCTTTCCCCACAGCCCAAACTTACAAATGTTAGCGCTCCACACATATAGTGTTTCTGCCTGTAAATTGCAAATCACTGGAAAGCACATTAGTGAATGCATCGTTTGAGCGATGCACATAACATTATATTTATTATGTTTCTTTCCTACAGAAAAAGTGTTTGTGACAACCTTAATGTATTCCCAAGTTTAATTATTTCTTAATATTGACATTTCTAATTAAGCAGCGTAATTGGAAAGCCTGTGTGCAGCGGCAATCACCTCAATCGCCGCTGATAAATTAATATAAAAATTATTAATGAATGCTACCACTTTTAATTGCTGTGTACCCGTAGTCATAATTGCTGCAGCATCCTCCTTGAAATGACACGGTGACAAATACAAGTGTCATGTCAGCGCTTTTCTTTTTCATCACACAACTCAATCACAGCTAATCCATTTCACCTCAGCCATAAACAGTGGAACAAATTAAACTCTCATTTCATTTTCCACCTTCATTAATACATCTTGTTTCCAAGGTTACAATCATTTAGCAACTATGGAACAAAACAAATTCTGAGAAGCGTGTGCTTTGATATTTCCGAGGTAAAGGCGGGGAGGAGGCTTAGCGGTTGAAAACAAAATCTGCGGAGGGGCTTTTAATCCTCCAGCGCCAAAGTGTTCCTCACATGTTTATCGCAAGACGAAATACTTCTTTGCTTTTTTAAACTCGCACAAACAGTTTTGATATTGGACTTTAAACGCTTATACCTAGAGAACGAAGCCCATAATTCAAACTTTGATCATCTTTGCCAAAGTTAAATACTGGCAAATCACCTACTTTTATTGTGTATTGAATTGTGCCTGTGTGAGTACTGCCAGTGGAAAAGCTTGGCACAAGCAATAACCGCACAATGTCATTATGGCTGCTGGTCTTCCCTCTTGACGGTGTAATGGGAAAACTCCAGACACAATGACCCAATTTGGCAGAGTGGCTAGGTGTGGGCCTGGTGGTGGGGGCAGATGGTGTGGTGTTTGGCATGGAGGGGGGGGGGGGGGGGGTTGTCTCTCTGCTAGCATGCATCTTAAATACACTCACGCATAATACCATTTTTGCGTACCAAATGGAAAATCGAAATGTCACATTTCGAGATCGCATAAACACTACATTTTCTTCTTCACTCGCATAAAAAGGACAAGAACGCCTGAAGAAATGCAAGGCTAAAGCGGATGGTGAGGTGGGGATGAGGTGGGGGGGATGAGGTGGGGGGTGGTGATGGGTGACGGTGGTGGTGCAGGAGGAGGTGGGGGGAGCCAATGATGAGTTCTCAGACTAGCCTCTTTCGCATGCAAATCATATCGGAGCTTCTCATTAGCATAAATGCATGAGCAACTCTAAATGCTTTTAATTTTCAATCTCGCCAGGCAGAGGAGTAATTTGTCACTGTCAGGGTGGGAGTCTAAAAGGGGGGAGCGCAGGGGGGCGGGGGACCAGGGGGAGCCAAGGACTCTACGCTAAATTGGAATCATAGGAAATTTCTGATTCACTAATTGACTGATGCGCGGTTCAGTCGAGCTGCCTTGAAGGTGTAAATAATTCTGTGTACATGCGCATGCCACAAGCCGGAGGGGGAGAGGGGAGGGGGTGGGGGGCGGAGTGCGAGGTGGATACGGAGAAAAAAAAGCACATTACATGATGCCTCTCCGCGGGCAGTTCTTTCTCTCTGCTGAAGCTAATTCCCCGCATTTCACATTTCCCCTGTATCTCTCTAAGGGGGTGCAAATTTGCTATTTTAGTGCATAATCACAGATAATCAACATGGAATTAAAACAAAATGTCACAATTTTACTTTTTTGCTTCAACACAAGTGGAAGCTGCTCAAGCAGCATTGAAGCACAACGTTCGAGCAGCTTATCAAGCTGTTTTGAGCCATTTTCAAATTTTATCTCTGCTCGTTTTAACGTGTACGTTCAATTGACACTGTAATCTCAAGTTCAACGCTTCATTTCTCATTACTCTACAAAGCGGTTCAGATTCAGACAGTCCTTGTTAGCTAAATTTAGCTATGAGTGAAAAGATGCAAGAAAGAAAAAAAAAAGATGAAACAGTCTTGGGTCTTGAATGAAACCCAATTATGAACATGTAATTAGCATTTCTCTAACAAGAAAGGCTAATAGCGCACTACCGCTGGATTCCGCCACTCATTTCCAAAGAAGGACTCATCGGCGAGGAGCAGGACGACATCGTCCGTCCCCACCTTCACGGCTCTTTTGTCGGTTTCAAACATCTCAAAGACCAGCACTTCCAGCAGTTCATCCAGGAGGATGGGGTTCATGTCCTTGAACATGGGCACATTGGACACCAGATTAATGCGGTTGTGATGTATCACCTCCTGGCGAGATTGGACAAGAAGAAAGAGAGAAGTTTGAGGAGATGAAACAAAAATAAAATTTGACCATGGGAGAGTGGGCAAATTCAAATGCAACCAGTTATTCACAACATAATGAGCCAGGGTCTGCTGACGTGAAAGTTGATCCAGTGATTTGGAGGTGGCCCTCTGCTGGGGTTAAAACAGGCTACTATCAGGCTGATGAAAAAGTTTTATAATGGTCAATCAACGCATCAATCAATAGTCCTTTAATCTTTAACATAAAGCTATTCTTCAGGTTACATTTCAGACTATTCGCCAATATCCCATAATCCCACACACAAAGCCTCATCATCGTTCCTGTCGGAGTGGCTCAGACATCGTTAACAAGATGGCGTCCTCGTCTAACCACTGGCCGTTGTAGCGTTTCTACAGATGTTTTGCAATCTTTAGACCCATCCTGAAGGGAATGTTGTGATGCTGCAAGTACTCCATCAAGCTCTGTGTCTGTAGATGAGAGGGCTTATTGTACGTCTTCAACTGAACATATGTGACTAAAAGTGATTTTTGCAAGTTTAATTTAGTCCCCGAAAAATCGATCCATCTGTCAGTCTATCGCTCTGTCTTACTGTCTGTCTGTGTCTCTATCCATTTAGCCATCTATCCATCTTTCTCTCAACCATTTCTGTGAACCACAGTATGGGTTTGGATGTAAAGGAGCCATATTGCGGTGCCTTGGATTTTGCATTGTGCTCAGACTGCCCTCCAGTGTCTAAGGGCTGAACTATGGGGTTGGACTGGTGTTGACGCATGAATAGAACAAACTATTACTTTTATAGTTGTTTTCTATGTTCACTATTGTTTTTGATGAATCTGTACATGTGCCAAACAGATTTCCCCTTGGGGCAAATATAGTTGTATTCTATTCCATAAAATGTCATAATAAATAATGCAATTTCCCATCACAAGTAACAGGAGTCCAAATTGATCCCTTAAATGTGTTTGTTTTATCTGCTAGGTAACCAAGATAAACTGCTCATTTAATAATGATCCATAAACTAAATAATTACAATTCTGAAGCATACATTTTCTGCATACGTCAACTAATGTGAGTCTGTGAAGGGCACCCCGATACCTTGGTGTCGCACAGATATGAACCAGGTTCATAAATTAATTTTCTTTGCCATGGTCAGTGCGTACAGGACTGTTCGAACGGTCATGGTGATGATAGCCACCCACAGCTCTGGCAATCCTGAAATTAAATGCAAGGAGAAGAGACACACTGCTTAATGCCTGCTGGCAGGATGCACCATGTGGCTCATGTAAGTGAAAGTGACTATCTATAGCAGCTTTACCTTTGGGATGCCTCTTTGATCCGTGGCCAATAGCCAACATTTGAGAATTGTCTGCAGCATGGACAGGGAGTACTGGCACCTGATTGGTTGGTCCTATTTTTGTGCATGTAAACATTTAATATCACGCTTTTATGATTCTTATAAATCTTAATAGGTGGGGTAAAGAAGGATGAAACTGACTAAATTTAGAACTAATGAACCTCATCATTATTTAAGCAATGTTTCTAAAGCCCCCCCCCCCCCCCCGCCCAATCCCATTATAACAGACATTAAAGATCCACATAAGATTTAATAATCACAGATTTCATTAGATGGGTGATGAATCATATATTCACCTCGAGTCCGTCAAATAGTACCCGTTGTCTGGGAAGTCTCTGAGTGTAGCGGACAGGAACTGAATGCAGGCATTCCAGTGGCAGACCAGCATCAGTGTCCCTATAATGTGAGTAAGCTCCAAGAGGGTGTGTATGCATTCAATGTCCAGGCCAGCCATCTAAACATACACAGTAATTTATCCATTTTAGATACAAAAGCTGATTTTTATTTATTTTCAGAAAAATAAATGTCTAACTGTGAAAAATAGATTGTCATCAAGATATTTTCTGGAAACCTCATAGAATTACCATACACTATACAGCTAAGCAAATAAGTAGATAATAGTTTTGTACTCATGATTAGCCGATTGGGAAGTACAATAGGGTTCCTCAGTGCATCCAGGGTTCGAGAAGATAATCTCTGGCAAGGCTCCTCAAAAAAGCAGACTTAAAACAAATGAGGAACCTGTACACAATATGGGTTCACAGTTAATGACAAGAAAGACAACAGAAGAAATTCAGAGGAAATATCTAACAAATATAAAACCACAGTAGAAAGTAAATCCACAAAGAACCATGTCTTTATAAAGTGCATCCAGATCAGTGACAGATCCAAATCATACTGGTAAAAAGAAAATTGGAAGAAAAAAAAGCCAGGCTTTCTTAATAGGTTCATTTTTATTTTTATCTGAAAAACAAACTAAAGGTTTGGAATCAAAATAGAAAAGACAAGTGCAATAACAATGTTGATGATGTCTTGGAAAGTAAACACATAAAATGAAAGTTTATTAATGTCGTACTGAATTGGTATCATAGTATAATAAGAAGTAAACTTAAGATGTCCTCTTAAAGACATCATGTTAAACATAGAATCTGGACTAAACATGCAGACGATGGAAGTCATTAGAATTGGTTCTCCTGCGATATAGAGCTCTAGCATGACCACAATGACCAGCTTGCACAGCAGTGTAAATAAAAGCCAATAAAAGTAATGAGCATATAAAATGTTATTGAAGTATTTATCATAACAATCTACAGTATAGGCAAATTGAGTTGTGAAAAACAATCAATAAACAAATAAACACACCAGTGAAAAGTATGTAACAAACAATGGTATGAATAAAACAGTGGTATGTATTTGTGTGGGTGTGTTAACTGACCTATTGAATGCGGTATTTGCTTTAGTTTCTGTAGTTGAGGTTTAAATGTAAGTGCAGTAATTAACTGAATCCATTGTCATGCACATCTGAGTTTGTGATTCATTTTCCAATTCACAAGTAATTCTGAATGAAAAAGAATGGATATAAGATTAGTGACAAAAATATGTATTAGTCATGTTAGTTTTGAGTTAGGCCTATGGTAGTATTGTATGAGAATGAGCTATAATACCTTGGCCTGCAGTACTAATAGATACTGCACATAGGTATAGAAGACATATGAAATTCTAACCCTTCTAGTTCTATTTTGTAAACCTTTGTATTTGTATATTCAATAACTTTAAAAAATGAATGCTCAATTCTGATTGTTAATCCAGGGCATAGCAGTCTGTTGTTTTTTTTGTTCTGAGTTTTAAATCAGATTTTTGAGAAGAAAGTCAAAATTCTGAGATTTAAGTCAAAATACTGACGTCAAATTATTTAAATTAATCCAGGCACCAAACCAACATGTTTATTTTTCACTCACCCTTTGCTCTTCCATTAATAAAATGGCTTCCTTGGGGACCACGCAGAAACTTAAATAAATCCGACATCTTCTGTCAATGTTTGGTTCCCCTCCTGTATGTTGCAAAGTGACCCCCACTAAATTTGCTTCCTTACAGGTATCCTAGCCATAAAACTAACTTCAAAATCCGATCCTGAATTCCAACTTTAAACTCGGAATAGTGAATCTCTTCTCAGAATTCTGACTTCAGCATTCAACACTTTCATATCTGTTTTTTTTTTGGTGGACATAATCCTCTTCCTCAATAACATTCCCGCTATTTACAACCGTGAAATCTAACCTTTATCTATTATATTTTGTAATGACGATTTTACCATCAATGTGTCCTTGAGTTTACCATGCCGTCATCGGTCTCGAAACCAACTAAAAAATTTCAGAACTAAGATGAATAGACTAGAATAAAAACTCACAGATACTAGTATCATAATGACAGTGATCGATGTAGCAATGACCATGAGCATTAGCCAACATTACCTATAAGAAATCACAATTGAAAACTGGGAAATTAGTCGAATTACCTCAAAAGAGCATCACAATAAATAACTGTAGGCTAATGAACACTGGAATCAGGTGGTTATAAGTCAAGACACAAATAGCATGGTTAAATTGGAGATTTACATTAGCGGATAACTATGACTGTTGATGTTCTTTGCCGAATAAGTTAACTTGGGTTGCTGAGAGTTGGCGGGATGTGGGCAAATCTGGTATTTCGTAATCATGTTGAGCCATTAACGGTGAAGTTAATCTGTAAGCAATGCAGTTCATTTGACATAACGTTAAGAAAAGAAACTTACCTTGTATCACTGTATGAATGTGGAGCCTTCTGGTTCCTTTGCCGTCGGTATCGATCCCTCGAAAGCCTCTCCCTCGATAGGTTCCGGTTTTTCAGAGGATGTCTCTTCGTCATCCATTTTAAGTCAACAATTTGACCCAATTTTGGAGAAGTTTTTCCGTCGCACACTCCGTGCACGTATTATATTCATACAGTCTATCAAAATGCATCATGGGAAGTTTTGTTTGCGAGAACCCACAACTTTGAGAGGGCCCAAGGGAGTTTCTTGGATAATAGTCATTGTAAAAATACCAACAGTTACCACATATCCAATAACAACAATACATTAAAACATTAACAGCATAAAAAACTTCAAACTTCGAACATCTTCGTAAAGTATAATTCTTGTAAAACCAAAGACTTATTTTTTCCGTAACAAATTAGTGTCTATAAACGTCCCAAAAACACAATGAAATCGATGACCCCCATCTGTTAGGTTCGAAACATCCCATAGAAAAGGGCAAAGAAACAAGGGCAAAGAAAGATCCCGCCTACCCGACAACGATTGGTTAAAATCTGAGGCACTGCAAAATAATTGGATACTTCACGATGAAACGCTTGCTACCGGAAGTAAAGCGTTGCTGCTGAACAGCATGGAGTAACTTGAATTGATGTTATGGTTCTGTATTTATTTCAACGATACAATTTACATTCCCGGGGACACCGAGATATACAGAGTTCAAATCTTCGTCTGAATCGTTATAACATCCTGGGCCCACGGAAAGACACAAGGTCTGAAACGCTGATTGTAGCTCAAAAGGCTAACAACAAACAGTTGTCATTCATGTGCAAGTACATATTTTTTAGATTTTGGTACCTCCGTTTATCTAGTGATTGCTGATGGGTAAACGTTTCACAATCGTTTAGAAAAGGTGTAATAGTGTCATACACAGGTTAATAACGTGCACTAGTACTGGTTAGTCGCGAGTTATTGTTTTGATCGTTTATATTTCAATAGGTTTAGTTACTTGCAAAGCGTGAAGTTCCTTTTTAACATTTGTACATTCACGTATCGCGAAGCTTGAAGTCTGTTTCTATATTTTCTATGTTGGCAATTGCAACCTTCGTTTGATGCCACTAGATGGCGATCTAGATCATGAAATCAGAAAGCTGAATGATTTAGTTCCAAATGAAAAACATGGATAGTAATTTCAGATTTCCAATATATTGGATAGAATTAATTGGGAATGCATGGCAACATTGTTATGTAGGTGACTGTTGACAATAAGTGGCAGTATAAAGTCTTTGCACTAATCTGAAGTCGTACTATATAATGGCATAGACTGATAAATGCCACCAAATTTTTTTCTAATAAACATTCTGTAACATTCTGAGTATTTCCTTTGTGTTTGTAGCATCTTCGCCATCTTTAAACCATTCTTCACTTACAGTGGACACAAATGATGGCTGCCTCTGGGAAAATCGCCTCCTTCCGACTGCCTCCCTTACCCACTATCAGCGAGGTGATAAAGCTGTACAAACTACGAGCCACCAAACAGCTGTCCCAGAACTTTCTCTTGGATTTGAGACTCACAGGTGTGTCACTCTACTTCCCTTCTATAGTGTTTCCTTGTCAGTTCTTAAGCTGCATTGCAGCAACAACCTGCCTGCTTCGCACATTGCTAGGGGGTCCGCACCGAGGTGGAAAACTGTGACGTGTTCACATCAGCTGCACTTCAGTGCTCCGCCCACTAAGGTCTTGTTTATTCGCATAGAAACTGAAAAGACTTTGTATGGGCTAGCTTTAGTAGTTCCACTGCAAATGTGAACCAGATAAGTCAGTTGTTACAAGGCTGCAAAAGGGGCCCTGTTCCCCTAATGTGATTATCAGTGATGCCACTGGAGGGCTGATCTGCACTTGTGTCCTTGACAAGGTGACTAGTGTGTGTTATATTAATCCATCCCAACTTCATTGCGCTGAGGCAGACAGGCGTTGGAACGGCAAGCGGCATTAATCTAAATATAGACCCCAGGACCTCAGATCGCAGAACGTGGACTAATTGCTTTGATGCATGGGCCACATGAACTGATATCCAATTCACAAGCTGGTGTCGCTGAAGTACCCCAATCAATATTTGAAGAGCAAAAAAAAAATTCCCATGTGTTTCATCTATCGTTGCAGACAAAATCGTGCGGCAGGCGGGTAATTTGAAGGGTGCCCACGTCTGCGAAGTGGGCCCTGGTCCCGGCGGGCTGACCCGCTCCATCCTGAATGCGGGGGCTGCAGACCTGCTAGTGGTGGAGAAGGACACCCGCTTCATCCCCGGTCTCCAGGTACACCATGGTGGATGGGAACAGTGTCACTGGAACCCCCTCCAAAAGCCCCAAATCCACACACAACAATTCTGCTGTGAAGGATGTTACGTTAAGTTGTTTGTTGTTTTAGGTATAATGTGAATGTAATTTGAATAATTTGACCAAGCTAAGAGGGAGAAAATGCAAATTTAATTTAGGGGTCTTTTCAAATGTTGAGCCCTATGCTTGTAATTTGGAGAATGCTTGGCCACTAATGGGATTAACTATATTTCATGACTATGACTTGGCAGATGCTGTTGAAGATCCCCTTTCTCGTTAGTTCACATATATATCACATCTCTGTGCACAGCTCTTGTCGGAGGCCGCACCTGGAAAGCTGAGGATCGTCCACGGTGATATACTCACTTACAGAATGGACAGGGGATTCCCATCCATCATCTCAAAGCCATGGGATGAAGGTGAGACTACGGGTTTACAAGAGCAATTACACTCGACAATGGACTAGAGCTAGAAAGTATATCCATATTGAGATTCCCTGGGTTTCCATTTTCTGGAACATGTATAACATAATTAGTTTAAAAAGCTGCTTACATAACGGCAAGTGACAGTTGGAATTGGGCTATTTTAAACAAAAATAATAATATCTTCCTGCTTTGTAATTAAATCCAATGTACTTATGTTTTCCCATATAGTTTTACTTCTTTCAATTTGTATTTAACCTTTACTTAACCAGGGGACTCCCATTGTTGTTTTGTGTGGCAAAGAAATAAACAGCATTTTCAAAATATCTATATATTCAATTGCAAAAGCATTGTGATGTTTGATTTTCCCCTTATACCCTAGCTGTGAACAGTTGTGACAGAAAGCAGACTCCATATACTTGGTAGTTGGTTTTGCTTAACTCGAGGTGTGCGTGTGGTTCCAAATCAGATCCGCCAAACCTCCACATCATCGGGAACCTGCCTTTCAACGTGTCGACGCCACTCATCATCAAGTGGCTTGAGCACATGGCCAACAGGACCGGGCCCTTCGCCTTCGGACGCACCAGGCTGACCCTGACCTTCCAGAAGGAGGTGGCCGAGGTGGCTGATAAGTATTTGATAGTTTTTTCTCAAATGCACTGGATTTGGTAGGATATGACATGACATGGCTTGTTTATAAAGTATTTTTTTTGACTTGTATGTGATCCTTTCAAAAAAAAAAGAAGATAATTATCAGGAGAATTAAATGTAATAACAATGGGTATCCCCAGATACTCTGTGAATACCTAATTATGTAGCAATACTCTTTTGCTTGGCTAATTAATAATCACAACATGTCAAGATACAAGATTGGATTGTAGTTAACGCTGTATTAAGGTTGAACAGGAAAACCCAAAACAGTGCGACACTAAGTGCCAGATGAACTGATCCCTTGGGCACTGCACATTCTACAATGCAGGATCTGTGACCTCTCCACGACCTGTCCTTCCCCTGAGCGTGTTTCTCGGACCATGTATCATGCATTTTATTAAATTGACCTTTTTTTTTCCAAATGCTCACCTGTGCCACCCGTCTCTCCCACCCAGCGGCTGACGGCCAGCACGGCCAGCAGACAGAGGAGCCGTCTGTCCGTCATGGCCCAGTACCTCTGCACCGTGCACAGCTGCTTCACCATCCCCGGCCGGGCCTTTGTCCCCAAGCCCGAGGTAGGGGACACACACACACACACACACACACACACACACACACACACACACACACACACACACACACACACACACACACACACACACACACACACACACACACACACACACACACACACACACACACACATATATACACACACACACACAAACACTGTCCTTAATGCTTGCAATTTTACTTTACATATACATATATATATGCTGCAGTTCAACACACACACTCACGCCGACACTGAGTCACTCTCTATGTGTCACCTCAGCCGTCATCGTCTTGCACGACGGCCTCCCAACACTCCCCTTCATCCAGGCTTCATTAGGAGCACTGCGTTGAGTCGCTGCCCGCCTTTTCTTTGGACCCTCTCTGGGCTCTAATGATGCCTGCTGGGTATTTGCGAAGCGGCGGCAATCACACATTGGCCCATAATGAGGAAGTCCTTCTCTTCCTTATTCTTTCTTCTTCTTCATCCTTTTTTCTTTGCCCCAGTTCCTCTACACTCGCTCTCTGATTCTGTCTGCGCCTGTCTCAGAGGCCCTGCTCGCCTCTTATGGGTGTGATAACAGTTTATTGTCACAGAGAAGAGAATAGAGAGGTCTGTTCAATGGCTGTGGGTTTGTCGTATGGCTAGGGGACTACATGGGATGGGGGGGTGAGGGAATCCATTAAATAGAAAAGTTGAAACTTTGAAACATTCGTCATGGTGTGTGTCTTTGGCTTTTGAGCTCTGCCCGGATGTTAGACAAAGTAACGCCAAGCAAGTGCCATTTTTAAAAGCTTCTCGCAGCTCCCTTATGAACAAACCAACTACACTGTGTTTTACTCTCCCTGGACGGAAGGGGAGGCCCCCAGCCGGATGGGTCCCCTGCAGATGTCACAGTACTCGTGGGTCTCCCAGTCAATATTGAATCCCTGTGTAGAGCGTTCGGCTGCTGCTGATCACTCATTCTCTCAGAAGAAATGGTTCCCAATGATTATTTCATCACACCGTGTGTGTGCGTGTGCGTGTGCGTGTGCTCTTCTCTTCTCTCATATTTGTCTCTATTTCAAAGGGTAGACTTATTGGAAAGACTTTTCATACGGGCTTAACATGCTTTCACAGGCATGTGCGTGAACATGTGTAGATATGAATGTAAGATGAGTTTATCCACACTGTGAAATAATTAGCAGAACGCCACCGCTGGTCAATAGTCCAATACACACATACACACTAAATGTATTTAAAGGGGGCTTGGTAGGGCAGATATGATTAGGAATGATCTTCATGCTGATTTGAGGAGAGGGTCTCTTCTTGATAATGTCGCATAAAAAGGGACTGGAGGACTATAATAAATCAATCATATCTCTTACACTACACATGCATCCTGCCCCCACCCACTCTTTAATTTATTTATTCATTTATTTATTTATTCATTGTTTTACTGGTGGGCCTAAATCATGTCGTATAATTCACAAAAAATCCCTCTGTCTAGGCCTTGTTTACTGGTGTTCGGCAGAGTAATTGTGAGAGAATGTTTTACGACCAATAAAAATGCCTAGTGTGATTTAAGGGAAGCAATCATAGGCTGGCTTGATGGGTCCTGGAAATATGGTAAATAGAAAAATAGGCTGATCTCACAAGTAAATGCCTTCCTGTTTGTAGGAAAAACATGTGGTTATTCCCAAGACGGCGATGTGTCTCTAATGGTGATCAAATTATGTTTGATTAGAAACTTACGAATGCGGTGTGTTGCATTAGTTGTCAAAACAGCTAAATTGAAGTAATTTGTAATGATTACTTGGGAGACTTCTTGCATTGACAGGTTTTATATAGTATGACAATTGCAGCCTGACAATATTTAAGGATGGTGTCTTGGACTCCTGCCTCCTAGATCGTCCTATAAGTTAGCAAGAGGATGCGGTGTGTGCTACTCCACAGCAGCACTGTGCCTGCGTCTCGTAGCCAGCAAATCGGCTCAGTGTTCTAATTGTCGGCATTATCTTGTTCTCTCTATGGGTTTCGCGTCACTAATTGTCTTCTAAATGGCCAGGGATTTGTTCAAATTAAATTAGAATTGTCCTTTTACTTCGTGGGGGGCTTGGTGGGTGGGAGAACAAACTTACAGACATTTTCTGCCTGGAGTTAATGTATTGCAGGTCGGTCCGAGCCAATGATATGGGTAGCTCTGTCAGTCACATCATCGTCATTTTCCGAAATTTTGAAAATGTATCGTGATTTGTTCGATGGCTTTTCTGTAACTGTCTCCTATGCAACCGACCAAATGGCAAATTATGGCAGTTATAATATATACCGGTATTGTTTATATATTTTTTTTTTAACTAGTTAGTAATGGGCATGTAGTTTGGCACACCACATTGGAATGTGCAAATATTGGGATTGATTTGATTTTGATTTGATTGCCAGGTAGATTCGGCCCGCCACCTGTGTAAGGGACAATTTCAGCACAGATTGTAATGAGGATGGAACCATTCAATCAATTTTGACATTAGCAGGTTATCGCTGCACCATATTGATGTGTGGCGAGCAGATTCAGGTCCTTATCCTATCTATCGGATCCGTCTGCCCTGTTCCAGTCCCCCCACCCGCCCCAAACTGCACCTCTGTCAGTCACATTGAGTGACTGGAAATTGTCCTTGAGAAAATCGGTAGACTGTGTGTATGTGCTCACCCCCCACTGCACCAGCATGCCCTGGCACTGGCGTGTTGCCGACCACACTAACCTGCCTCTGGTAATCACACACCTCCCAGTTCATTCCAATGTACAATAGCTCAAGGACGTGTAAATTGCTTCTTCCAATCATGTACAACTTTCTATTTTATTTTGCATTTACTAGATGATCTTGCATTATATTCAGAATAGAAATGTGTTCACACAGTGCTGTGAGGGTGTTTTTTTCTGTCCTGCTAGGTCTTATTAATATTCTGATCAGGGGTCAAGGACATTTAGAGGACACGGCACAAAAAGACAATCAGCGAAACCGCATTATTTCACCGTGGACTCCCACTTGAGCCAGCCCCGCGGCCCTCCTCTTCACACTTCACACAGGAAACAGCTGATCTGCAAAGAGGGGGAAGATGATGAGGAGGTGAGGGGTTGCATGTTGACATGCCCCCCCCCGCCCATCCCACTCCCCCGGTCTGTCGCCTCTCGGCTTCCTGGCAGAAAGTGAGTTTAAAATCAGCCTCCGTCCGGCACGGGGGGGGTCTATAAGGCGCTTAACAGACGCCTCATAACGAGTCCCTCGACTGCAGCTCCTCGCAGTCACGCTATCCACCGGGAAAGGTGAGCAGAACCAGAGAGTAGGAGGGAGAGGAGGGACAACGTGGTTGGAGGAGAGGGGGGGGGGAATGGTGCAGAGTAAAGAACTCATGTGCACCCCCAGTATAGTGGCACGAAGAGCTATAGATGGTAATGCAGCAATCGACTGCGCAAAGACTGAAGGGTGATGGCTCAGTACAAAAGTGCTGTGAGAAGTTTGTGAAGTAAAAAGAAACGGGCATTATGTAATGTACAATATCCCGTGCAGCACCCACCAACAAAAACAACCCACCTGGACTACATTGTTCGGAAGACAAATGCAGGCCAGGGACAGAGCTGACGGGGGAGTCAGGCGTACCTCCAGCAGATGGTCTGCCCGGGCCCCACGCGTCAGCCCACCTTGAGTAATGGCCACGTTAATGGCCATCGCACAGCTACCCACCTAGCCAGCCTCGGCCAACCGTGCAGTCCAGAGGAGGGCTCTACAGATGTTTCCCTTGTACTCTACTCTCTGCAGAGGATCGCCGGCCAAATGAACAGAGCCCAATTCAAATATGGTAATGCGGCTTTGGCCTTCCATCATGGCTGGCTGCTGGCAAAAGGTGCATTACCGCTGGTACACATTGTGTATTACATATACACAGGCCCACGTGTATATCTGACTCTTTGTCATGGAATCAAATTCTTGGTGAATCGAAGGGAGCATGGCGGTGCTAGATGTGGACTTACCTTTAGTTCAGTGTAACACAACGGAAGATGATGGATTCTTCCAGTGTGACCTAATGCGGCCTCGCTCTCCGCTCAGCAGTAGCTTTAAAATTTCGGGGCTGCTGCTGCTGTGCCAGTCTCCCACCTTCTGCCACACACACACACACACACACACTGTTCAGACACACAATCTATCTGGGCCTGTTCCTATTCCATAAATGGGGTCAAACATGGTATCAGGGGTAAAAGGGAAAGTTATTTCAATGACTCCTACTGGGAGCGGTTAATGCCTGATGGCTAGGTCTCGATACATCAGAGTCTCAAGGTAAAAGGATTCTAAAAATACTGCCCACTTCGCCTCTCTCTTCCGCCCTTATAGAAAAATGCAGAGGTGGGCAGAATTGTCTCATCAACATCTCCGGAGGTGCGTTGCTCCTGCTAACAAGATACTGGTTAAGTGTTTAGCTTTCTAGCACGCAAAGTGAATCTGCTTACGGGGTAAGCAGGTTGGCTGCTGCTGTAGTGTGTGTAATGTTATCCCAGTATTCGAAAGCTCTGCTCAGGTTCTGAAGAAGGACGGTTTGCATCAAAATAGTAAATGGCCAGATGTTGCATACAAAATATATAACCCCAAAATCAAATCACTAACTTTTTGGGTTGATTGCACCGTTGAAATGTTACATTTGTGGAATACATTTATTTGGCGTGTGAATGGGTTTTATATTGTGCTGATAGAAAAGAAAAAAAGCAGTTATAACAACATAATGGGATCTGCTAATGTGATTATGTCCTTAAATTGATGGCCTCTGTGGGGCTTAAATATGTTTCCCACAGCCCATTGTCTCCTGAGTTGCATCAAAGTGTATTCATAACCCATTTCGCACTACTCTAATAGCTCATTTGCGTTTTCAGAGAAGATAAGGGGTTTGGGTAAAAAAGGTGTCATTGTCCTCACTCTATTGCGTTTAACCTTCGTCACCTCACACACCGGTGAACCTCCCCAACAACACGTCTTCACGGTGCTGCTCAGGGCTAAAGTATTTAGTGTGCTCCTTTTGAACTGTCACAGTGTATTGTTTTCTTACATGCAGCCCTTTGTCATCTCCATAGCCCATACTGCACCCCTCAGCAGTTTACAGCCAAGCCAAGGTCACTGCTATCATTTCAATGCATTGGACGGCAAAGAGAAGGAGCGAGTGTGAGAGAGAGAGGGAGGGAGAGAGAGGATGAGAAAGGGAGGGTGAGAGAGAAAGGTGGGGCTCTGATGAAGGGCGTGTTTTTATCACCGTATGGGGAAGAGCTTGTGTTGGTCTTGCATATATGTCTATCTCAATCTCGTTCCTCCTGCCATCGTAACCAGCAAAGTGGCTTTATAGCTTCAGGCGTTCATGGCGTTGTGTTTGGTTATCTCCTCGTTATCTTTCCCATCTACCACTTCCGTCATGTCTCTCCCCCTTCCCCCTCCCCCTCCCCGGGGCTAATGTTCAGAACCTCCAGCTCTGTTGGCAGAGCCCCTGGGTCAAGCAAGACCTTGTGTGTTTGATGTGATGGGGGCGCCTGACTCTAGGTATATAGTGTGATTAACCCATGAACTGAATTTGACATGGTTCATAAGCTTGTTCTCCTACGCCCGTCCAACACCACTCGCACCCCACCCCCCACCCCCTGCACTTCATCGTAGGGCGCATTCCAGATCTGTCAGGACAACCACTCCGGGTGAATGCCTCTGAAGGCAAATGTAGGTTAAGAACACAGAGTTGCCCATCTTATTAGTGTTGCACCCCTGAGAGGAGTCACTATTTGATCTTCACTTGTGTTGCATAACCGAAAGGAGCAAGAGAACGAGATGTGGCCGTGAATAATCCATGTTTGTTTCGGGCGGGGGGGGGAAACACATTTGCGCCCGGGTCGTTGTTGACTGGGCTCCAATCAGCCGTAATGAGGGCTCTTACTTTCCTCCAGAGGCAAACCGTTTTTAATAAGAGGCCTGGGCTAAGTCTATAGGCCGACAGCATGGCGATATCAATCTTTAAAAAACGTCTGTTGCGGTTTGCATGCAGATGCTAAAAATTGTGCGTAAAGAATGAATGAGGTCTTCCAACAGTGTGTGTGTGTGTGTGTGTGTGTGTGTGTGTGTGTGTGTGTGTGGGGTTTGGGCCCGTTTGGGATTCATGTTGGGCTTATTCAGAGGCAAGCTCTACTTGAATCCTCCCAGAGGCCAGGGTTTTAACAATGTACTGTTGACACTTCTCACTCAGCTCTTCTCGTGTTGGTGTATTTTAATGACCGTTGGCAGTGATAGATAGATGCCAGTAGTTGTGCAGGAAGACAAAACTGTGTCTTTTTAAACACGTTTTCTGTTTGGTATGCTGAAGTTTAAGCTTTTTTCATACCATTTGCACCAGAAAGAATTCCCCGGATGTTGATTCATTTCTCAAATGTATGCATTTTTTACATGATGGGATCTGACTGGTGGCATCATTTTTCCTTGGTATGTTTACAGATTTCAGTGGGAGTAGAAACGTGTTGTTCCCTCCTACACTGCAAAGGGCTCCATAATATCCCTATGAAGTGCCTGCCTACATTCTGCACAGCCTGTACCATCTAGATGTCTGTCCAACTGGCAGGAGTAGATGTGCCATCCCCTACTGATAAAACAGACACGTATGCCCACACAAAAACGCAAAAGCTCTACACACACACACACACACACACACACACACACACACACACACACACACACACACACACACACACACAACCAGATTGCTTGGACATATTGCTCCCACAAAATAGTTTTATTGGTAAAAAATAGAACTACTTGCACAAGAACGCTGAGACGGTACCAGAACTTGTGAACTGTTGGATCACCGTAAATACTCTCCGGCAAAGTATAAGTGCAAAAGCATCCACCAAAAAAACACTGCAATTGTCAAAAAATAATCATTCTCGTCTTGGTTTATGCGGGCGAAGCTGCAGCTTTTTAAGGTCCAGTTAATCCGGGCGTGTATTTTTTTTGTTTTCTTAAGCAAATCAAATGGTGCACTGAAGACCAGGCTGCACAGCCACAGAAAAACGGGGACTTCTACAGCTCACGATCGCTTTGCTGGAATCTTATCGGACAGAAATAGATCACATATTTTCATTTTTTTTACAGCCTGCCAATTATGGTATGTACATTTGTACCAGTCCAGAGAGCTTGAAATGATCTGCTCATACACTTGGAAAAAACTGCTGTCAAACAATGTACCACAAGTGGAGGTGCACCCGAGCAGTCTTCTTATAAAGAAGATATGACATGGACGTTGTATCATTTATTGAAACAAAATGGAGGAATGATACCTTAAAGAGAACCATTACATCCCACTGGCCTAGATACTTGTGTACAGTGATCTGCTGCCAAACAAAAAACAGTAAATGGAATATTTGTACATTTTACATTCTTAACAAAAATGTCTTGTATGAAATGACTGTCTCCTACACAGCTGTGAAAAAGGTATATTCTTTTCTGATTAGGCTGTGCTTTTGATAAAAAAAATGACAAGCATTGGCTGCCTCTTCTGACTGTACACAAGTACCTAGTTGACACAAATCTTATTCTGGCATAACTAATCAAAGATCCATACAATATTGGCCAATGTATATATCATTTGTCAAAAACGATGTAGTAAAAAGGTTAACGGAAGTCCGTAAATTATTAAACGTCAATGACACGATTTGGCACATTCTTGAAACGCATAAAGTGTCTGTTTTGGTCGACAGACATGGCACATTGTTTTTATTGTTTATTGCATCGGTCGCGGCCCCTGGGCAGTGAGCTACTGTCAGGATGCCACTTCTGTTGGCTGTCGGCCGGCCACATGACAGCTAGTCAGGGCGGGGTAGGGCTCCCCGCAACCCACCCCCACAGAGACCCTCCCCCCATCCTCCCCCTGGCGTGCTTGAAGCAGCCTGCAGGTGGCGAACTTAGCCATCTGTTCCTGCCTCAAGAGGCGGCATGTTTATGAGAGAGCGAGCGAGAGAGAGAGAGAGGGAGACAAAGAAAGGGAATGGCAAGAGTATGTTATGTTTGTCTCAGAAAAGTAGCAGTTTCTGTCCCATTCCCTCCCACTTTGTTTTTCCCAGAATTCGTGAGACACAAGTGGAACCATGAGTGTGAATATGTAACGGTAATATTGACATATGAGGAGGTGTGAATCATAAGGTGTGTGTGTGTGTTATGTCTCCGGAGAGGGGGCATGCTTTAAGCATGCGTCTATGTTTTGATAGGATCACATCTAGCAGCGCACGAAACACAATGAGCAAGACTGAGTCCGGAAGAGGAATTTGGAGGAAGGAAGGACAAAACAAAAACATCGGGCATAAGCAGAATGATGGCATAGCCAAGCAACTGCAACTTAAGAAGCCTGGTTCTTTTCTGCAGGTGCAGACTAGCCGTGAGTATGCGCATTGCTGACGCACTTGGAAAACAAGTCACATATGGAGAATGACTCAAACCTTTTTAGCTGCCATCCTGCAACGACTCAAGGCTCTTTCTATTTTCCTCCCTTTTTTCAAATTTCATTACTTTATGCTTTCATACATTGTGTGTGTGTGTGTGTGTAAAAACAAAACACTGGTCTCTCTTTTCACTGGCTAATGAATGGGATTGATGGAAGTAGCGGTGTGTGAGCCCACACACACACACACACACACACACACACACACACACACACACACACACACACACACACACACACACACACACACACACACACACACACACACACACACACACACACACATATACACACACACACACACACACACAGGGTGCCGGATTCTGTTTCCATGGTGCTGAGAAGGCAGATGGCGAAGGTGAAAACACATGCAAAATTGGGGAGATGGAAGGGCGGGGGGGGAGATGGGGGGGGCAGATGGGGGCGGAAACAACCCTTGTTGGGGCTTTTATGTGGGTGCCCATTTAAGTGTGCAATTTTGTGTGTGTCTACTGGCTGCACATTGTTTGTGTCTGTTTTGCGTGGGTGTGAACATGAACATGCTAGTTTGTCCACCAGTTCGGATTGCTGGGGCTTTATCGTCGGTGCTGAACAGGGATGCTGGATGGATGAATATTCGGATGAATGGCAAATGGAAGGCAACATGGCAGAGTCCAGTCTGCTGGAGGGTTTAGGTGACTGTCAATTTCCTCCCTCCCTCATATATTTCTACCTGGTGGGTGGGGGCCTGGCCAGCCTCTTGTCTACATCAGTCTCCCCTCCAGCTCAGCCCAGCAACCTCTGTCTGCTCCTCTCTTTTGAACGCGGTTTGCAGGCGAAATGTTTCTACAGCTTTTACAGGCACAGGCATTGTGTGGCTATGTCTCTTCGACCAGGCATTCCGCTGCATTAATACACCGACAGGCTCCACACGGCATGCTTTTAGAGGCAAAATATCAACATCATTCTATTATTAGCTAACAAAAATATGACCATTTTATATCAATCTTCTCCACATGGCATTCTAGTGGAAGGGCATATGAGGAGAAACTACGATGGCTTGCTATGAAAGGGTTTCCCCCCCTAATGCTGCCTCCTAGGAGGCATGGTATTGCAGTTTGCCGAATGGGAGGCTACCAAACGATTGTGACTAGCAGCTAAATGATTGCTTTTCCTATTTATTCAAACCTTTTGGCCAAGGTTAAAAAAAAAAAAAAAAGTTACAAAAATCGACACAGACCACTTCCTTATCTTCTTAATCCAAATCCCTGGGGAACCCGCTTCTCTCCCGGGGTTTTCCAGATGAAGCGCAGGTGCGTTTTTTGTAGGCTTCTCTCCGAGTCTGCAATGCAACGCCTTCAACGCTATCCTCGCGTCTCGCACGTTTCCCCATCTGTTTGTTAACGCCACACTTGCTCGGGGAATACCTCCACGGGCCATTTGTGCTTTGCAGAACGAGAAAAAAAGGATTGGGGGGGATACAGAAAGAGGGCTGGAGGGATGCAAAGCCGATGAGCCTTCCTTCCCCCTTCCCCCTCTTCTCCACCTCCGTTTGGAATAAAGCCAGGTCTGATCCGTATCATCCATTGGTCTTTCTTGAACCCTCTCCTCCATTTGCCGTGCCACGCGCTCCGTGCGCGTGTCTGTGTGTGGCGCCCTCACACATAGTCCTGCAGGCTGTAGCCCGTCTTGTTGTCCAGGGGGGAGAGGGAGCAGTACTGGTGCTGGAGCTCCTGCTGGTGCTGCTGCTGGAGCAGCTGCTGATGAAGCAGCAGCTTGTCGGGCGCCGGCAGCAGCACCATGTCCTGCGGCCCGTGCCTCTTCCCCGAGCAGGACAGGCAGAACACGGAGCCCCCCACCAGCAGGAAGCCCGCCGACACGAAGGCCACGTACACGGCGCCCCCGGGCTCAAACTTGTTGCTCTCCGGCACGTTGGAGTCCAGGAAGTTGGTGATGACCTCGTTGGTGAACCAGGACGCCGGCACCAGGCACAGGAAGCCGGCGGCCACGAAGCAGCCGCCGCTGGCGATGGCGGCGTGCCTCTTGGAGCGGCGCCCGCCCCCCCAGCGGGTGCACTTGAGCCCCAGGGACGCCAGGCAGAGGCCCATGGCGGCCATGACGCAGCAGAGCACCATGGTGGTGCGCGCCGTCTGCAGGTAGGCGGGCAGCGACAGCACCGAGTACTTGAGCGTGCAGCTGAACATGCCGGTGCTGTACCAGGTGCAGTCCATCCAAAGGCCCTGCATCTGGGAGATGGCCGTGATGATGTTGGAGCCCACGTCGGCGCTCACCTTCCAGTTGGGCAGCACGGTGGCCACCATAGCGCCCATGATGCCCAGCAGCGCCAGGACGAAGCCGAAGATCTGCATGCCCGTGGACGCCATCGCCTCCCCTCCCCTCCCCTCTCAGGTGTCTGTTGACGACGACGCCACTGCCGGCACTGAGGCGGTCGCTCCCTGGCCCGGCAGCATTAAACCAGCGTCAGCCCAGCGCCTCCAGCTCACCAGCCCAGTGCCCGTCTCGCTCTCTCCCCCCCCCCCCTCCCACACCCCCCCCCTCCAACTCGCTGCTGCTGCACTATCTGCCAGTCAAATCCCCTGCACCTCCGCTTGTCTGCTGCTGCTGCTGCTGCTGCTGCTGCTGCTGCTGCTGCTTCTCCGCTGTTCTGGAGGAGAGAAACAGAAATGAGAAATTCAATTGAGCAAGTCTCCTTGCTCTGCTCTCTCCCTCTCTCTCTCCCTCTCTCTCTTTCTCACACACACACGGTCTACCCTCGCTCACCCCACACGAGCAGAGTTTTCTTGCAGGGAACAAAGAGCGTCTAGCCCAAACAGTATTTGCTGGCCTTTGCTGATAATTGCCGTGCGCTACGCCAATGTTGCTGCATGCGAGGAAATTCGGTTTGCTATTCGCCTGTATACAGGCGCCTCAGAACTGTTATTGGAGAGGGCGAAATGAGTTGGTGGTATTTCCAACGCTCAATAGCTGTGTTTACTTAAAGCTGCAGTGTCCTTACCCTTCTCATTTGAGCTAATTATGGCACTTTAACTCGATTTCTATCAAAAGAGGAATACTTCTTCGTCAAGTTCTACGTTACACGCGGCCGCCAACGTTGGCGTCAGTTTATTTATTTCCGACGATTGTTATTAATACAACTTTGCGCCTAGTTTTTATTTTATTTTTAAAAAATGAAAACACAGTATTATTCCTATTTTTCAACTCCGACTTAACGAGCCGTTTACGTATGAACACCAAAACGAGGTTGGTGTTAAAATATCTTACCCTGGCTGGTGCAGAGCTGTCTATTGAGAGTCACGTTCTCCTGAGCGGTTTCTGTAAACACACACATTCAAAGACGAGACGAGGTGGCGATGATTCAGTCCCTACTGCGGATCCTCTCCAACTATCCATCCATATCCTCGGCAATACTAAACGAACGGACACATCCCGCGCCATGGAGCGCACATGTCTTCCCGGAGCGTTGTAGAGAGCCGTGTGCGTGTCCTCCCCGCTTCTCGGTGTGTTGCTGTGGAATAGCGTCTACGTCACGGGGCAGACGAGCGGTGCCGAATGAAAGTCCACACAATGGAGATCCGCCACTCCATTCAACACCGTTCAGTTGTCCGCAGAATAGTGCGGTGGTAGTGTTGCATATTTTCTTGCATATATATGTATATATATATATATATATATATATATATATATATATATATTTTTTTTTTTTAAACAAGTGTATCGTCTGCTTTTGAAGTTTAAAACGATGCGATGAGATGACTGCAGTTTATTCCTACTTAACTCCTCAGTCCAGGTGAATTATTTATTTTAATCATTTACAATGCATTATACATCTCGATATGATGGATGTAACGTTCATACGCATATATTATGTTTAACACAACGGGTTTCTTTAATAACGTAGTGCAACATTACTTGTTTTGAAACATCTGGCTAATGTGATGTGACAGCACTTAACACTTTCTGCCTCCATTAGAGGTGCCATCGTTACTGATGAATTAAGCTTGAACAGGACCACCTTACTTATAAAATACCTCAATCACACCCTTTGACGTTGTCGATTCAATGGATCCGTTCCTTTCTTGGACGCTCTTTCCAAAAACATTTTTTGTTTTTATTGAGCGGTGGAGGTAGGCAAGTATTAAAATGACGCTCAGTCGCTCCTAGATTTACAGCCGAATGCTGCTGCTATCAAATGACACAAGCCAGGACTGGGCATGTTGATAACATTCTCCATGTACCCCACATGCAGGAGTAATTCAATCTCGACGACGTACACGACTATTTTAATTAAGACCAGAATAATCGACCAGACGTCTGTCCCCCGGACCTGGTCGTTGTTTATGCAAAGGTCCAGAGGGCACTGGAGGATGTGTGCCCCACCACACCGAAACCCACTCCTCGGGGCTCTTCTCCATCAGCCAGAAAACAACAGGAGCCTCAAATCGCAGCTGCTAGCCCCCCACCACCACCACCACCACCACCACCTTTCCTGTCCCTCCTCTCTGCAGAGGACATGGAACAAGGAGAGGGAAGGGGGGGGCTTGATTCACAGAGGACATAATGGTTAGGTGAAAACATGCTTAGAAGTACGAACTGCTCCATCCTTGAAGCCCAGATGTTTGTTAGCAGCATTCTGCAGCATCAGCCGATGTTTTGTCAATTCCTCTGAAACCACCACCATGACCACCACCACCTGCATTGACTGTGGTGATTGGTGATAGGTCAACGCCTATTGGTTTTTGTTCGGCTATTGATCTATTTGTGTGGTTGTCTCCGGTGCTCATCCCCCACGTCGTTATGGGTCGACGAGCCCTGAGCGAACCATCGGGAGGACGCTGTTACCTCCAGTCAGGGAACGCTGCTGACTCTGGGCTCTACGTTCTCAGGGGCCGTGGCGGGAACGCGCTGCACCAAAATGAGGAATTTTCCAGTTTTCCAGTGACTCCCACCACCGGCGCGCTACAGGGGATGCAGCTTATCCCGTCGTAACCGATAACATCTTAAGTGCTCCAGCTGGCCGTGTTCCTGTGGGCGATAAGATAAATAAATGAAAAATGAATAAATAAATGCGTTTTTAGAGAGAAAGGGGTGCAAAGGGAGAGGCGCAGGGGTGGCGGGAGAGAAAGGGAAAGCGCTGCTAACATGTACCAGAGGGAGTGTAAATGTGTGATTCGGTGATGTGTGAAGACATGGCAGGCTATTATAAGCATGGTCCCGCTTTATTTTGTCACCTCCCAGCCACGTTCTCAGCACAGCTCCGGGGCAATGCGGCAACCGCGTCCTTTCCACACACCAGGGATTTTTATTGTTCAATTTGCATTTCCATTCGGTCGATCCACACCCCCACCTCCCCCCATGTGAAGGAGAAATTGCATCTGTAGTTTGTCATCTTGTAAAGGTGATTCATTTCCAGTTAAGGTCCAAGGTGTCATTGGATGACTGTATTCCGGGGCTATTGGCAATTCTCACTGCATCTAACATATGTATAATAAATCTGTCAGTTGTCAACATCCCCCCCAGCCCCACATCCCCCCTGAGATGGACTTCACAAATGAACAAACTGGAATGCCCTGTGCGGGTTCCCACATCCTGACAAAGCCAGATCTGGATTCTGTGAGAACAGAATTTGTTATTGCACTATCCTTTATTTCCAGTCATTGTTTCTTACCAAAACTGGCAGATGTTTCAAAGAGAACATCTCCAAAGGGTTCAGAAGCTGTCTAAGGAACGTGGACGTTCCTGCCTCTTCTGTGGAGCAGAAGCCCAGGCTACCTTCTACTCCCTCGCTTTCTACACCAAACCAAATGGAGGTTGTTGTCTCCAGGAATAGTCATGATTAATGCAACGCTTGGCCCATAGTGTGGCATCTTAGTGGGCCTTTTCTCCTCATGTATTCCCCCGGCCGGATGCGGCCCCTTCCATCTCCCGCGTCCCACCCCACCCCTCCCACCAGCCCCCCGGGCTTTCTCTCAGAAGCTGGCGTTGTGTACGAGCAGGAGTGTTGGGTGTTCAGGTGGCGCTGAGGCAGGCGCCCCGGGGCCCTGCCATCTCGTCTTGGTTCCGCTCAGAGGGACATGACAAATTACAGCTCACACACCATTGGGCGAGGAGGAGGCGTCAGAGGTGGGAATGGGCAAGGGGACTTTGAGGGCTACAGAGCAGAGCCAGGGTAATGGAGTTCTCTGCTGAGCGATTTGAGAAGGTCAAACGCATGAAATATGGAAATGCTAAAAATATATCAATAGAGATGTGCATGTGATGTGAAGAAATGGGCCAGCCGGGTGGTCTGTAGGGACACAGAAATATTGTAGAAGATTGTAGTTTTTGGTAACTCTTTTAGGAATTGCTTTGCTGAATTATGCATCTTATTTTCAGAAGTTCAAGGGCTTGCACTGAAATTAAAAGGCAAGCTGTGCCAAGCCACTTCCATGTATGCTTGCCTACCGTGTGCATAAGGTTCAAAGTGAACGTAATATAAAACAAACATCTTGAATTTGAGCCGGATTAAGAGTATGAACAAGATGATTTTTTGTTAGGGTTGATGATAAATCCTTGTCAAGAACAAGCCCTTTTGGAGGCCAAACAAAATTTGAATTCATTAGGGGATTCTGTTATTTTCTCCTACTTACACAGCACATGAGCCTGGGAAAACAATTTAAAGGCAGCCCATCTGCAATGTCTCCTGGTGTTGTATGACGGCTCCTGCCCTCCATTGAGAAAATAAGCTGGTTTTGAAATCAGAGGTGGTAAGGAACCAAAACGCCTCCATAGGTGTGTGACTGATTCCACATCAGAGGTGGGGAGCAACAGAAACGCCTCTATGGGTGTGGGTCGGACTCTAAAGCGTAGGTTCCCAGACACATGCACAATGCATGTTCTGATGCACCGCTACGGATGAGGGCATGCGCACTGAATTGGAGGGCCCAGGCATCCGTGCATGATTTAAGGTGGGAGCTCCTCGCGTGTTAAGGTTATCGGAGGAGGATTAATGGGAGCGGGATATATTACAGGGCTGCTACCTGGTGCAGCCATGTAGCGAGGCCGTCCATAAATCCCGGTGCAAAGTGACATGGACAAGTTGATGGCTGAAATGCCGCCGCCCGTATAGTCGGCCTATCGACTTCTCCCTATGCTCTTCTAATAAATCAGAAAGTTCAGAATATAAACTGTCTGATTATTTGCGCAGAGGGGTGAAATTCAAGACATTCTGCCTTATTGCTTCTTCCCAAACAGATGGCCCTGTGCTCCTTCTTTTGTAGCACCAGCATGCTCATAAAGTCGTGCTCCGTAAACTTCAACCGAGTCCCATGCGTGTCGATTGCCATAGGTGGAGGAATTGATTTTCAGAATGCCAAGCAAATCAATTCGAGTAAGGGGTGAGAGCATTGGCGCTTATATAAAACGTGGGGATCCAAGGCTCTCAAGTATGCAAATGAACAACAAAGCCTCCCAAAGAACGTAAGGCTGCGTTCAGCAGGAAACCAGCAGCCCCTTGCCATACATTATTCACCACGGCTGTCGTTTGGAACAAAAGCCAATCGTTGCGAAGGATGCAAGCATTCTGTACACAGCGGCACCGCCTAGAGAGCTGTGGCCAGAACAACGGATGCAGACCAGTGTTGTCTTCTTACGCACTGCTGCAGCAGCAGCAGCAGCAGCCGCCAGGTTAACAAGCAGCCCAGGCATCTCTGAACACAGAGCATCCGAGATCAGACGGGAGATACAGCCCAGCTCTAGTGGTGCTGCCAAACGGCGTCACAGAAGCGTCGGGCAGAGGGAATCTAAACGCCTCATTAGTGATCTTTCGCTCGTCCCACGGACCACTTTTAACTCTCCTCCTTCCAATTACCCACCGCAGTCTTGTTGTAGCCCAGCGAAACAAGACGGCTCTGTGTGTGACTCGTACAATCTGCAAGGTTCAGGAGAGGCACCTTAGGTTGGAGAATGTCAACAGAGGGGGTGGTTTGTGAACGCGAGATTGGTGAATGATATTAACATTAGAGCCTGTGTGATTGAGGGTCACGGTCTGCATTAGTTTGTGCTGTTAATATTTAAAGCGATGGTTGTGTGCTGTTTGCATGTTTCAGTAGGTGCGTGTCTTGACCTTCTTTCTTTTCCTTCCCATTACTTTACTTTTTATTTGACATACCTTTCATGCCACGTCTGTGTTCTCAATTCTGCATGGGAGTCCTCTCAGCAAAAATGAAAACCTGCTGCAGTTTAACCGCGGGTATTGATGTTTTCTCTCTGCCGGGTAGACAGGCCAGTCCCTAACAACACAGTGTATATCGTCCCCTGGAGTCTGGATGTCAGCCCCTTTCACTCCTGCCCCACCAGGGAAATGCGACCGACCTCTCTGCTCTTTGGCCCCCTCAGCTTGTCACTCCTGCCCCATGCACACTGGAGTTGTATTTCCCCCCTTCACTCAACCCAGATGACTCTTGGAATATTGTTTAGGCTGTCAAAAGTCCCAACGCGAGCGCTACCTCCTTCACAAATGGCGGGCGAACCCAAGCGGTGTGCCGGCTTCTTGGTCGGTCTTCTTCGGGTTTCCTTCGTGGCCTCAATAGAGAATGAGGAGATCGGATGAGCCTGCACAGGGAAATTTAGTGAGCAAGCGAGCAGAGAGACAGGCGGAGCGTGAATGCGTACGCTCTGCTGGTGAGAGTCATAAAAAAAAAAACGCAAAAAAGAGAGGGAGGGTTAGCGAGGGAGAGCCCAAGCTAGGCTCTCTGCTAAGTCTGGCATGATTACTTCAACAGTTTGTCATATCGGCTTAGAGCTGACGGAGGAGGGATCGGGCGGGAGCCAGTGAGCCACAGTGGTGCCAGGATTCCCACTGCTTCCTCCAGTCCCTGGCCTCCACTCCTCCACCTAACCTGGTTAGCGCTACACTGAACTCCACCCGCTAAGCTAAACCACATTGCTTTCACCCTCTTTATTATGATCCAAAGAGGAGAAAAAAATATGCTATTGAGTACAATTTATTTTCGGCAACCTTTTCGAGGTCAATTTTCTCTTTCACGTAGAAGCGCAGGGAGAAGAATCGATGATAAACTTTGCAGCAGCGCCTTCGCCCCCACAGTCAAGCAAGACAGCGACGCACTTCGCAACCGCTGCCATCTCTTGATCTATATGGCGCTTCCACTTGGCTGGCTCTGGCCCCCAGCGGGGCCCCGTAGAAGAGATGGGAGGGGGGGAGGGCGAGAGAGGTGCGCGCCTCAATGACTCAGGCTTGGGAAGTATTTAGAAGCGGTGACTGTGATCCAGAGACTGGCAGCCGTATGAAAGGGGGTGAGAGAAAAGCGAGAGGGAGGCTGACTTTCTATGGTCCATTGCACAGGTGTTACTGTGGCAACTGCAACTGGCTTGGCAGGCGGCTGTGTCATCTTTTGTGCCTGCGTATTTGTTCCTTTTTTTAACGTCCCCCATCTGGTCCGTACGTCTTACTCATTTGCTTAGCCTCTTTCAGCACTGTTCTCCATCTCTCCCCTTTGTCAACAATATCATCTTCCCCTGTGGTCTTCTATAGCCTATCTTTTCTCATTGTGTTTGTGTGTCTCTTTCTCTCTCTCTCTCTCCCTCCCATGTGCAGGTGGATGTTGGAGTCGTCCACTTCACTCCGCTGGCTCAGCCCCAGATCCAGCAGCCCTTCAAGCTGGTGGAGAAAGTCGTCCGCAATGCTTTCCAGTTCCGCAGGAAGTACTGCTACAGAGGCTTAGAGTAAGCAGATGGTACCTGGACCGGTGGTCTGTGAGGCCATATTTAAATCAGCCTTCTCCTCTAAATAGTATTCTCTCATTTTATTTTTATTTATTTCAACTTTTGGCATGCTGGATAGTGATCTCATCCTCCTTTATTGATACATGTATTCCCTCTAGCTGTCAGGTACTTTTGTCCTTATTAGCTTGTGTCCCCCTCCTCCACGCACACACTCAATCACTGACTCTCTGAGATCCAAACATATTCCACTTCAGCGGTTGACGGGGAGCTGGGCGCGAGTGCGCGTGGCCGGCCGCCCCCGTGCCCACTTCAAAACTGTGCGGTACGACAGCGCGGCGCACCGAAAGAAAGGCTAGGGTGGCGAGGAAGAGCAGCAATTATGAGTCATTGAGGTTTGATGGGAAGACGAGGCGGCTGTCTACAGCAACTTATATAACCAGAGCGGGTTGGCGGCGCCGGTGCCAGATTGAAGAGGAGGCGCCAGCCTGAAGCGTCCAGATAGCATCTGTAGCGTGTGTGTTTGAGTGATGGAGCTAGCAATGTCGCACAATAGCTCAAAGCACAGCGGATGGCGTCAGGGACGGCTGGGATGTCATCAAATTGAAATGGTTTCTCCTCCTCGTACCTTTACGTGATGCAACTTGTGGCACGGGTTCAACGGCTGGAGCTCAAATCCGCTTGCCCCCTTTTGACATTTGAGAGGTTTGTTGCTTAAGTTACTGAGCTTTTTTTTTCTTCCCATTGGTTCGTTTTGATTAGGATACGGCTCTTTAGCACAGACTGGCTATCATGCATTCATAATGTATGATTCTTTTTCCCCCCTCCTCCTTTTATGTGATTTTTAATTAACTCCCCATATGTCACATCATCTCAATCTTAGTGTCATATACCGTTGAGCATGAGCACGGTGACACCAAAGAAGCCAGAAGGGTTGCGACACTGTCTCTGTTTCCCCTCACGCCGCTCCGTTCCTCCCGTCCCTCCCTCAGGTTGTTGTTTCCTGAGGCGAGGCGTCCAGAGCTGGCCGAGGCGATGCTGCAGCAGGCGGACGTGGACCCCACCCTGCGGCCGACGGAGCTCACCCTGAGCCACTTCAGGGCCCTGGCGGACGCCTACGCCGGCCTGTGCTCCCGGGACCCCGGCCTCGCCGCCTACGAGTTCCGGGAGGAGCTGAGGCTCAAACGCATCATAAGGAAAACGGGCTCGCCCGCTCCACCCTGCCCCCCTACCGGGGGGTAGCCTGCTGAGGAAAGGCCCGGCCATGGCAGCCCCAAAAGGAGTGCAGGGAGTGAATGGACAGTTCCCTCATCCCTTCATCGTGTGGAAGAATGCTTTAGATTAAGAGTTGTTTTTTTTGTCCTTCCACGAATGGTATTCCACGTGAGCCGTACGATTAATATGGAGACAGTATCTGAGAGTTTAGAAACAGGTTAGCACAGATCCAGGTGTTTTTGTTCCTGGCGGATTTCAAATGTAAGATGGAGTGACAAACTGGAGCGCTCAAAGCAAAGAGTTTTGCTGCAGGGAGCTTGGCAGCCTTCCAAGCCCATGCGACAATGGTTACCTCTGATCCAACTCTCACAACACCTTGTCCTGTGGGAGCTAAAAAAAGGGAAGTCAGAAAGCATTTTCTGGATGATTTGGAGAATGGGAACAAGATAGCAGCACTGTATAATCCAGGCCATTTCCTCGCTGTGTATTACTTATTCACCGGGGAGGGAGAGGAAAAAGTGAGAAAGTGCTGTGGATTTGTCAGCCTTAGAAGTTCTCCTGTGGTATAAAAGATTGACAGCTCGTGTCTCTACAATGAAACTTTATATTAGTTTTCTGACTAGTGACCAGTGTCTGTTTTGTTTTAAATACATGTGTGAACTACAATACAAATGTTATGTTTTAAATGTATTGTATGTGAAATAAATATTAACAGCCTCTGAAATGCAGAAAATGAACCTTTTTCTTGAATGTGTGATGTCACAGCCTAATCTTAATTAAATCTACATATTTAATCTGTGACAGGTGTGTGGGTAATGCCACAGGACGGCCAGCTGTGAGTCCAGAGCGGCTGGTGTGGTCTGTGTGATGGAAGATTTCAATCGATTGTGCTGTTCTGGATGAGTGCCTGGAGAGCCAAATTTATATTAATCTAAAAGGTATTTCAGCTCTTTCCCTCCCATGATCAACATTACGTTATTCTTATTGGGGAGATTTTTTGTCGGTTGGGCTGGTCAGACATGTTGGAATCAACTGGAATCATCCTAGAAAATATCAAATTGTTCCCACCCTCTGTATCAGATAAGGCTTCCTTGCCAACGGAAAGCGAACCTGCTTGACGCATTGCATCTCACATAGCCACTACATCCATTGCATGCTCAGCATGGTGCGTGATGTATTTTCCGTCGGTGACTGTGTCCTACTTCTGTCTATCTGCGGGTACACGCGTGGTTTCAAGACTGGGGCATTATTGTTGTGCGTTGACAGCTCATCAGCTGTGACTAGCTCGTTCAGTCCCAAGAGACTGACACAAGACAATGCTCTGCCCCCTAGCTTTACTCCACCTGTCAAGGCATGTGTGGGATGTGGAAATTGCTTTAAACGACTGTATCCCCATGTGTCAAACCCAGATAAAAACTTTTTATTTATAAAACAATTCCATAAGCACAGGTTATTCACATTCATTGGTATGCTAGCATTAAAGGCATGTCTTTCTTTAAAGCTGAAAAGTAACAGTGTACGAGTAGTTTTGCTTCGTCTAGTACCTGAAAATGTACTGTCAAACCAGTACGTCGATAAAACGGCCAAAGTAGCCGCTGTAATTACAGCAATTTCCAACTTTTTTCAATGTCAAGTATGTGTAGAAGAATTTATAAATGTTTGAAATGTACAGCACAGTACTTTGGAAAACAGCAGTATATACAAGACATACAAACATATAAAAGATTTTGTTTAAATATTATTGCAGTTAAAAAGTCAAAGCAGGAATTGACAGCCCCCACAAAAGAAAATCCAGTACACTAAAATATCACACTATAATTACTTTGGGCAAAATATTTTTCAGTTAATTAGACATGAACCTTAGAAACACTAACATAATTGATCATTCCAATAAATAACAAATATTTTAAAGACAAAAACCTTCCGACATTGAATCAAAATTCAATATTATAGGCAAGCGATGTATTTTAGTGCACAGAATACAGCAAACAAGGCCTTACAAATCAATCTCATGGCCTCTGGGTAGACTACCCTCCACTCAGGAAGTTTGGCTGAACCTGGATTTCAGGGTCGGTCTCTTTAGTTCATATCCGCTTCTGCTCAGCTGCTTTCCGTTCTATTCTAACTCTACTTATCTGCATAGTGAAACATTGAGGCAGTTTTCCGCATCCTCTTGTATGGACTGTCGGTCAGGGGAACAGCAACCTGATTCAGAAGATGCCAATTGGCGCAGGTTGAAGTAGATGTGACGGCGTAAGCTTTTCCCAGAATAGGGAGTTGCCACTCGGGGAGGAGGCGTAGTCTGAATAGATCCGGGAGGAGCCAGGTTATTGATCAGTGCTTTGCAGAATTACTGCAGCAGCAGCTGTTTGCACACCCCGCTTCGGAGGGCAGTCAATTTCCTGACTCTTGGCCAATAGGCATCTATTGTTTCTTTTTAGTATTTTTAATCCCCGGCCCTGGAACGAGCAGGTACCGCTGACACCACCACCCCGGGGCCTTGATCCGAACGGGCTCGGCTCGAGAACGTATGCAGCTTTGGTTTCCACGGTCACGTCTTGGTTCACCCAGCGGACCGTCTAAGGGGACGGGGTGTCGTTCCCTGAATCTACGGCACGGCCCTCGGCGGGGTCATAGAAACAGTCCTCGTTGACCACGGACGTGAGGCTCTGGACGCTGAACTCCCTCTCCAGCAGGGAGTTGATGTCCATGACCGCCGCCGCCGCCGCCGTGTCCGCCTGGCTGTCCAGCGACCTGCTGCGACCCTTCAGGCTGCCCGGCGCCCCCGGGCTGCGTCTTAAGCCCCCGCTGGGTTTCCTCTTCAGGGGGCTGTAGTGGGCGTGCAGCGCCCTGTGCTGGCTCTCCGGCGTGTTCACCTCCGCGCCCTCGGGTTGGACGCGGGGCGCGGGCGCCTCCTCCGAGAGCTGCAGCTGGAGGAGGCGGGCCTCCAGGGCGCCGGCGCTCTCCCGCCGCTTGTCGCCCGAGCCGCCGAAGCCGTTGTCGGCGTCCTCGTCGCTCAACGCGTCCGACTCCTTCACGGAGGAGGAGCTGGGCTGGGAGTGGCACCCGGAGTCCTGGGACCAGCTCTCCTGGGCAGGGGAGAGGCAGGGATCCGTGGAGGTGCCGGGCGGGGCCGTCCCGGAAGAGCCCGGGGCGCTGCTGCTCTGGCTGCTCTCGTCCGAGTCGGGCCCCGCTTTCGTCTTGCTGGAATGGGTCGAGTTGCTCCTGGTCTTCCTGGACAGCCACGAGGCCCTGGAGGAACCTGGTTGGACAGACGGGAGGTCAGAGCAATGGTCTCACCCGGAAGGGAAACATTTCATGCTGTAGGGACGCTGTAGCGCCGTGATACGACCGGTGAAATGACTCAGAAACAGCGGAACCCTCAGCGAAGCGTCATTCCAAGGCTTTCGCCGAGGCTGAATTCAGAGTAGTCGTCAGATCTCTGTTGTACTCCGAACCCGGCAAACTGATAACAATCCAAGGACGTCTCGGCCTTCCCATGGATAAATATGAAGAGGTCACGGGGCGGACCACCCTCCAGCGCTGACGGGCGTGGTGGGCGGCGGGCGGTCAGCCTCACCTATGCGGGCGGAGGACGGCAGGGTGCCTCGTAGCGGCGCCAGGCGCTCTCTGCAGCCTCTGTCGGGCGCCGCGTCGGCCTTGGTGCTCCTCCTCACGTTCTCCCTCAGGATGGAGCGCATCACCTTCACCACGTTGGCCTTGTACTCCGGCACGCTGCAGGGACCGGGCGCAGGGAGAGGTTAGGCAAACTGGACTCATTTCATGTGGGTTGATACCCGCTACGTTTGCAATGACGCACGTAATCTGCTTTGATTTTCTTTCAGAATCCCCTGCAGAATGTGAGAGATTTCTCAAGATGCAGATTAACCAGAATTGAGGCTGTATACGGCCAATTATTGTACTAACGGTGTGTGAGTCACCCTGGGGCTCAGGGCATTACCACCACCATTCTATTCAGGCTTAAGAAACTCAAGCAGCCGCTGTTGTGGAAATGAAGAACACGCAACCCAATGTGTACTGATCCTGAACTGACCTGCTGCACAGCTGGAAGATGGTCTCTGGCCTCCCCTCCACCTCGGACCGGGTGTGGATCAGCTCCCAGATGCAGCTGGTCTCGGTGCCCGCGCCTGAGAGGGGCGGAGGAATGGCCCGGAAATAAAAAGGCTTGCAATCAGAGAGACTAATGCATTTACTGTTTGGGAAATCACAGAGAGAGCAGGGAAGACTGGCTAGGAGCGAGGCATGGAGATGAATAGTAAATGGCTGGCTGAGAGGCTCCAGTGTAGAACAAAGACTTAATGGGTGTATTTTGTACCAGACTTTTTTTTTTCTGCAGGAGCTAGCATTGACATTTATTGTTTTGTTCTATTCACGGGGAGTGCAGAGGAGTATGATTAGCCTTTGTCGAGACAAAGATTTGTGAAAGGATTGGCTCCAGTGGGCGAGGATCTGCCTAGCGGGGAACCTTGTGAGAGCGCCACTGGGTGCATGTTTAACCACTCACGGCCCCTGGTTCACCCAGGCGAGGCCAGTGGGCGGTGGGGGGCTCCGTGTTTACCTGCAGTGTTCCCCAGGCGGACCTGCAGGGCCGACAGCGGGATGAGCCAGCGGAACTTGAAGGGGTCCGTGTCGCCCTGGGAGGTCGAGGAACGCGAGGCGGCCTGTTTAGGTCGAACACAAAAGTTAAGCCGGCAGCATCGGGCAAATGAGGAAGTAAAAAGGGTACAAGTTTAGCAAAAACATTCTTACCATTTTCTTCTTTAGCTTGTAGTTCTCCCTGTAGACCAGTATCACCGCCTTCTTGAACACTGATGAGAGAAAACATGCAGACATCGTTGGACTTTGAACCCTCCTCGGTTAGGACCCACTGGTGCCCTCTCCCCCGAGACGCATTTCAGATTCCAGAGCTCAAAGACTCATAGCGTCTGTGCTGCAACTTTTCCATAAAAAGAGCATATCGGCCTATTGATCTCACTGTAATGACTTGCATGGGCACCCCCCAAACAGATCAAATTAATGACTTGAATTCTGTATCGTTCTTAAACCAACAATGCGTGCGGAATACAAAGCCCATATATTCCTTTTCACTTTCTTCCCCCTTTGGAAGAAAACAACTGCAGAGCGGTGACTCACCAAACACGGTCATCTCTGGGTCCTTTCTCATGCGTCCCAGTGAGGGGTGAGGGTTCAGCCAGACCGCCGGGGAATGCATGAGAAACTCTCCCATGGAGATCTCCGTGACCTGGGAGCAGGAGACAGCCGGGGGGGGGGGGGGGGGGGGGGGGAGAGGCAGACTTTAGGGGCTGTGAGATACATATTAAGTGCTCGCGCGTTTGCGAACGGAGCTCCTCAGATACAACGTGCTTATGTCGATCACGCCACTTGCATGCTGATTTTCAGAGTCAGACTTTTATCCGGTGGAGTGCTGCGAATGCTGATATTATGTCGAATTCCAAACGCAATTTAGCCGGCGCTTTGAATATTAATGCAGCCGGTGGCCGACGGCGGAATATTCCATCAGCTTCTGGATGGCTTGGCACCCTGGGGGGAAATGGTGTCCGGGCCAATGTGTAAATAGCGTGAAAACAGAATCTGAAGATGTGCCACGGACGCGGTTGGTAGTTTCCCTGTGACTCAGACAGGGCTGATGGCCACTTAATGTGCCGCGTATACACTAAAGCTAAACTGTAAATCTGTCACACAACATGCGCACTGTGACAAAGCATAAAGTGTTTTCTCCCATCGCGGCATCCCCCCCCCCATCTTAATCACTTAAGTAAAAGGCTGACGTTCCACCATTACTGATTTCATTTAAGTACGTGCGGATCAAGGTTGACGAGTTAGAGTCCTCCTATATATTAAATTGCCCTTCCCATCCACTTAAGTGATCGGGGGCTCTCTCTCTCCCCTTTTATTTTCCCTCCATGGTCGTCATGCTCCCTCTACCTCTTTGTTGTGGCCCGTCTGCTCAGCAACCAGCTGGTCGAAGACGGCGCCGTAGTCTTCGTAGAGCTTCTGCATGTCGTTGATGTGGCTGGCCACTTTCTCCATGGCCTTCAGGGCCTCTGTGTGTGTGGAGGTGGGCAGAGAGAGAACACAGGGGTCAGTTCCCTTCTGTGTACTAAAAACAGGGTGTATAAATACACATGCACACATTATTCCATGTCTCCCTTCCCCTAAGGGTTCACGTTGTTGCTGGACGGAATCAGAGGAATGAATGACGATGAAAACTTGGCCGGCGTCTAATCTGGTTTTCTAGATCTGAAGGTCACGCTGGCCAAATCGGATTCTGTGAATCCGAGCCAGGACCTCATTGTGTCCAACGGAGATCAGAAGAGGAAGGTCACTTTGAAACTGTGTAAAGCAGCATCTTTACCTCTGTGTGCGTGGGCGTGTGTGCCTTTGGCCTACCGTTGAGGTGGTAGTGCTCCTCACTCTCGACGTCTGTGAGTGAGACCAGCTCCCGGAGCAGCAGGGGGTACTTGAGGACCCTCTGGACGGGCTTAATCAGGTACGACTCCAGGGTGGAAGAATGCTGCTTGGTCGGGTTCCGGGCATCCAGGAACTCTTTGAAGGCCCGGTCCGTCTTCACTGAAGGGAAAAAAGTAAAAAAAAAAAACACACAAAGGACGATCAGATTCATGAAATTGCACGTCATTGCATTGGCTTGAGCCATCATTTGTATTTGTTCAATCACTTTCCCAGCCGACGAGCTTTGATGTTCATATATTGTATGGTTTGGTCAATCCAATGGAAACTACGAGCACTTCACCCAAGCATGATCGCAGCAGCACCCAGGCTATAAAACGGCAGACAGCAAAGAGACACAGGCTTGCTTTGGGTGAGGTTGTTGTTGTATTTTACAGGGCCACACCACCGCCCAAAAATAACACCCTCCAACCACTTGCCACTATCTTGGAATCCCAATTGTGTCGAGACGGTTGTCATCCGTTTTCACGTTGCCAAAAGGGAGCACTGCGTTCTGCCAGACTGTGCGTGTCAACATGTTAATGCAGTGCCAGAATCGGTGGTGTTACACCGACACAGGCTGCAGCCCTGGGACGGGTGGACGACAGCCAAGGCTCCCGGCTTTAAGAAAAGGTCAAGCACCAGACTGAATAAATGCTAGGTGATGCAGCTCTCACACAAGACAGTCTTGAATACTTTGGAGGGAGAGGGGGGAGGGAGGGGGGGGGGGAGGGGGCGTTTTCTCCCAAGCGACGGAGCCGTTCCCTCCCGTTTTCAGGCACACAGTCGGGGAAGGGATCGGAGGGGGGGGGTGGCCCATTAAAGTATTAATTATAGCACTCAGCACAACAGACAGGCAGTCGCATCGACACCTCTGTGAGTAATTGGCAGGCAATTAACAAGTCGACAAGTAAACAGAAAAGTCGGGCGAACTCCGAAACAGTCACGGCACCGCGTCAGAGCAGATGGGAGCCAGTGGAGGGAGGGGCGAGGGACGCACTGGTGCGATGATGGGCTCGGCGTATAATTACTCCAAGGGTTTAGTCAAACGCCCACGCTGTCTTCCCCCTGTCCTTGGCTCAGCTGGTTTTGGACGGGGCTGCAGAGTTCGCTGCTGCTGCTTTGGGGTCCTGCTGCGCTAAGCATATACCCACTCAGAGGAACGCACGTGTGTGTGTGTGTGTGTATGTGTATGTGTATATGTGTGTGTGTGTGTGTGACCCAGGTCTGTTTTTAGCCCCACCTTGCAATTAGCAGGACGTATCATGTTCCCGGGCTTGCTGGCTTGTAGCAGAGACTGCACTAGCGTAGTTCTGTGGCTTTGGTCCAGTTTTGTGTAAATGTTTGGGTTCCAAAGAAACTAGGGCTAATTTTGTGTGTGGCGAGCAATGCGATGTTGAAAGTGCCACGCTTGTCATGTTATCTCGCTGATGTTTTGTTATTTTGCTTTGCCAAAATGCTCCACAGAGACAACAGAATTCTATTTCAATCACAGCTTTGTATTATTTTGCTATACGCTTCACTTATCTCTGCTACTATTAGTATCACAACAATGTTTTTAAGTTCACAGTTTCAATCTAATGGCAAAGAGTGACCATCCTTCTAACACAAAATGGTAATACACATCTCATTCTACACTTTCATATTAAGCACTCCGAATTCAACTGCAAATATATTCGCGAGCAAGCGATTTATCCAACACCATCTATCTAATGTGCTCCATCAACCTTGCTTATCGTTGACAGCACGACATTCAATTATTCAAAACCCTGATTTGTGTTTTGGGAATAAGCTGAGGAGAAGGGATGGAAATAAATTAGGCTGGAAGGGGATTTTAATTAAATACGGTTTCTATGATGTCTGACAAAGATAAATCATGCTGGTCAGAATAGAGGGGGATGGGGGGACAACGACGACCATGTTGACCAAATTGGCAGATAACCCAAATATTTTATAATCCCTTGAGATGAATAGCCCCCCAACCCAATCATCTGACACCTCCATCCCTCTCTGGGACCATCCCATCACCAATAGTCATTTTCCCAAAGCACATCAGAGCATTTCCTCCAAGGAAAACCGGTCTCCCTATCCTTCCTCTGTCTGGCAGCATTCCCAAACACACGTAACGTGTGAACACATTTTTATGCAAGGCATCTGTGTTTGTAACAAAAATTCCTATAATGCTTTTCATTTTTACAATAGTTTTGTTGTTATTTGCCTGGAGCTTATTAGAACCCTGCCAACAGGAGAATCTCCAGCCAATTGCAGTCTCCATTTTCTGCTAAACAGACACCAGAGTAGCCTGGATAATGGAAGGCCTTTTCAACGTCGTAACAAGCAGAGATAAACTAGGTCCACCGCTGATGGCTATCTAAAGATAGAGAGGTAGATGGCGCCAGATGGAGCACCATCAAAGGCATGTTTCTCCTTTCAGAGACTGTTTTTTGTGAGTCAAATAACAGATAGATCTAGCACCTAGAAGAATGAACTGAACAATGTCAGCCTGGACAAACCATACAAATATCACTATATTTCAATATATATATATCCCTTATTTCTTTTATAATTCTTTGTGATGTATAGCAAATTAATAGATATTTGCGGGGGTGGGCATAGCAGAACAGATGTTAAATAAACATTGACGGGGTGCATGCAAGGCATGTCCACCCCCCTACCCCCCAAATCACATGATGTGTTCCCAGATCATAGAAAAGTAAGCATGTCTGCCTCGCAAATGTGAAACTCATTTTTAGGTTCACTCAAACATAAATAGCCCCGTTGTTCTTGCCTCTCCACAAACTGTACTCGGGGGTCATTTGCTCGTATGCATAATGGATACTCTCCCCTATAGGGCTGGGGGGACCGAGCTTGGGGGCACAGCATCCAGCGCTGGCGAACGGCCTGTGATGCAACGCAGCCGCAAGGGCACCACATTTGTCCAACTCGGGGGCGGGAAAAGTTTGGGCGTGACTTCACCGTGCATGCGTATCCCTCACTGGGTTCTAATGGATGAAATGTGTGTATATATATATATATACCTCTTTCAAGAACCTTCTGGACCTTGATGTGGTTGGCACAGAAGCCGCTGTAGAGCTTGAAGTGGTCGGCGTAGTAGAGGAAGGAGGCGCCCAGGGAGAACAGCAGCCTCTGGTAAACAAGGGGAGAGTGGAGAGATGAGTATCAACAATCACGCCAGGACAGAGGCGGCAAGGAAGGGGCAGGAGTGTGTGGCTGTGCGTGGAGCGATGGAGAGAGCGCAAACATGTGAAATCGTGACTCGGCCACTGGGGTCTCTCCCTGGGGAGACACCCTCCCCCCTTCCCCCCTCCCCCTGTCCTTTTTATCCCCCCCTCTCTTGATCTCACTCTTGTTTTCTCTACCCCTCTCGCTCGCCCTTTCTCTCTCTCTCTCCCCCTACACCTCTCTCTCTCTCTCTCTCCCCCTACACCTCTCTCTCTCTCTCTCTCTCTCTCTCTCTCTCCCCCTACACCTCTCTCTCTCTCTCTCTCTCTCTCTCTCCCCCTACACCTCTCTCTCTCTCTCTCTCTCTCTCTCTCTCTCTCTCTCTCTCTCTCTCTCTCTCTCTCTCTCTCTCTCTCTCTCTCACTCTCTCAGAGTTCACAGGCTTCCACCAGCGGTACGATGGATGCAGCCTTTCCCCTGATCAATAGAGCCCACATCTCCTCGTGCCAGGAGTATCAATCACAATAACATGACCCTGTCATGCTTCTTCAATTATGAATGCCTTTCATGACTTCAAAAGAGGGCGCCGCCGCTGCCTAGAAAGATATCTCAACCATGGAACTGCCACCACCGTGTTTGTGTATTTGTGTGTTTGTGTGGTCTGCTGCTAAGGTACAGGCGTTCTCAGCCTGCTCCTGTAATGTTGTTTTGTTTGTGCCGACGCGGGGTGTGGAAGACTAATGAATGCAATAGATTGCGGTGGGTCAGAGTAATGCCCAATAAACCAACGGCTGCAGAATAATGTCTCTGTCGGTGTCTTTGTTTTTCGGTTGACGATACATGGATGTGATAAGTGACGGGTGTGCTGATATACATCTCGATGTTTCGACATGTGTGACATTTATATGCATGGGCATAACTTCCTGTAGCTCAATGTGTGTGTGTGTGTGTGTGTGTGTGTGTGTGTGTGTGTGTGTGGGGTTGGCCTGAGCTCACCTTGAACTGAGCGGGGGTCTCCAGGGTACTGAAGTCGGGCGAGGAGGCGATCTTCTCCTCGAGGGTCTGCAGGAAGACCCTCTGGAAGTCCAGCATCTCGGGAAGGCTGCCAAACAGGCTCTCCATCTGCCAGACCACAGGGTTCAGAGCTGGGTGTTAAAAGGGTGTGTGTGTGTGTGTGTGTGTGTGTGTGTGTGTGTGTGTGTGTGTGTGTGTGTGGGGTTAGGGGGGCGAGAGGTTTAAGACAAGTGACGGGTGAGGAGAAATATGTGTCGTCTAGAAGGAGGCTGAGTACAATGTGATGGAGCATCAGGCTTGGGGTCTCATGAGGGAGAGTGATTCATAACAGCCAGAGTTAGAAATACACACTCTGATGGCCCGCCTGCTGATAAATGCACTCGGGGAATAAGGCGGCAATCGGCAGGCACACACACGCACACACCCACATGCACACACCTATCATTAAAATCCATTTGCGGCCGCCCTGTCCTTGTCCACTTTGTGGGCTGGGCATGTCTTTGTGTCCCATAATGGTCTTTTAATTTGCCCGAGTGCTCAGCATACAATCGACTCGCTGGCGCTGGCAGGTGGAACGTCCTGTGTTTGAGGTCGTGCTCGCCGCACCGTCACACGTCCGGGGGAGAGAGAGGAGGGGGGGGGGGGGGAGGGGGTGAGAGAGGAGGAGGAGGAGGAGGAAGGGCGAAGGGCAGGGGGAGGAAATACCAATGACCTCCGCCAAGGTCATTGGTATTTCAGAAGCACCGTATATGGCCATAGAGTCTCGTTATAAAACCCAATGAAATAGGCCAGTTTTTCTGTGTGTTAATCCTGGGAAATGAAGTGTCGATCAATGTAGGGGAATGGGTCGTGTTAAATCACAGTCACAGTGAAATCCACAGCGGTTAACGGTGTCCTGGAGCGAGGCGTCTTATTGGCTCATTCCTCTGGGAGGCTGCCGGTCAGCATTGGGGGGGGGGGGGGTCCCCAGCAGTAATGAGGTAGATATGGTGGCCCGGGCCAGGTCAATCTCATCACCCCCCCCCGTACCTCCCTTCCTACTCCTCGGGTAACGCACACTATTAATCCCACATCATCAACACCTCCCGAGACTCTAACCCCCCACCTGACACACACACACACACACACACACACACACACACACACACACACACACACACACACACACACACACACACACACACACACACACACACACACACACACACACCTCATCCAGCGTGAGGAAGGTTTCATCCTGCAGGGGCTTCAGGTAGATGTCAAACAGGCAAGCCAGGTCCTACAGACAGACAGAAAGACAGAGATACAGACACCAAAAGAAGGTCAGTGATCAGAAGTCAAACATTGACGCCAGACAACATCGTCCTTATCAGCTGCAAGCCTTTTAAAGTCCCCTGTGATCTTTCTGCGGCTCCACCTTTCATTTACCCCCCTCTCCACCAACCTTTCATATCTCCTCCTCCCATCTCTCCATCTCTCTCTCTGCCCATCTTCTCCCCCACCTCTCCCTCCCATTCCGTCTCCCAGCCACCGGCCCTTCCATTCAGTCACGTTTTTCCCCTTCCTTTCATTACTGCCGCAGCACTGCCTCGCCAACGGCATATTCACTCATTAGGTTGATTTATGGCACCCGCCCCCACCCACTCACCCACCCACCCAAACGCTCCCCGTCCCAGGTGCTGTGGCACGTCCTAATTGTTAAAACCCCCCAAGTAGCACAGAGAGAACCGTAGCAAGGCATTCTGGGAAGAGCCCTTTTTTTTTTTCCCGTTGGCCTAGAAGTAGTTGTGGTGATGGAGGCGGGGGGGTGGAGTGGAAAATGATGAACTGGAGAATAGTGAGATGTTAACAAAGAGAATAAGAAGGGAGGGTGGGGGGGGGGGGTTGGTGTGTGTGTGTGTGTGTGTATGTGGAGGAGCAGCATGCGTGGGAGAGGAACAAAAGAGGAAGGGAAGAAAAAACTGAAGGAAGCCCGCCTGGGGGTAATCAGAAGGCTCTGAAAGGTGCTGAGAGGGCTGGAGTGGAGAGCAGCTCTTTGGGACGCGGGACGCCAGGGCAGGAGGAGGAGGAGAGGGAAAGAGCAGGGGTCGCCACGGCAACCCCCTTAATCGGTGAGGAAGGAGGGGGGATCGACGATGACGGGGCTCGGCCAGCGCCGTGTCAGTCTCTTCGAGGCCGCCAGCGAGAAGCGGTCACCCCGCCGCCCTCCATTCATGGTTAGTTTCACCCTCGCTCTCCCACTCTCTAGCAGCCTCGACCGCCCTCTGTCTCGTTGCCTCGCTCCGGCCTCGTCACTCAGCCGCCACTCTGGGGCACCTTCCCTCCCGCCGCTATTGGTTTATGGAGCTCTAACGGCCGGTTGGTGCTCCGCTGTCTTTGGATGTTTATACCGCTGACTGGCGGCTTTTTATTGCTGAAGGAAAACTACTAATAAAGGATCTCAGGGCAGCGCTTTACGGCATTCCAAAAGCACTAGCCTGCCTGCGGGGCACATCAACGATTCAGCGCTTTGTTTGACTCCAGGGTCCCCTGAACACATTTGATACACACCGCCGAGAGACGTCTCGAGGTTCAGGGCTTAAAGGTCCCTTTGCCTTAATACCCCTGCCTGTCCCGACGTAGCCCTAAAAGACGAGTGCTCACCTTCACATAGGACTTCTCCGTGTCCACCAGCTCCTGGATCACCTTGCACAGTCTCTCCGTGGGGCTCATGTGCCTCTGGCAGGGTCTGAGCAGCGTGGCGGCGGGGGCGGCTTCTGCGCCGGGGCCCGACCGGGAGCCCTGGCTGGACGCCGCCGCCGCCTCGCCCTTGGCCCCTGAGACAGGTCCGTCCTGGAAGGACTGGTAGAGAGTGCACACCGTGTCCACGCTCTGCCGAGAGAGAGAGAGAGAGAGAGAGAGAGAGAGAGAGAGAGAGAGAGAGAGAGAGAGAGAGAGAGAGAGAGAGAGCACAAGCGATGAGTTGTCTGGAAGTCCTTAGGAATGTTTTCATGCACCATCGTTTCATGTATCACCCATCACACAACGGGTGATGGGCGATAGGGCAGATGCCCAAGTCGTTACAACACATTATCTTTTGAACAATTATGCATCTTAAAACAAAATCAGCACTTTCTGGCGTGCTCTAAAGAGTGCTCTGAAACAGGAGGTGAGCGAGGGGGTAGGGTAAGGACGATGAGCATTGCATCCCACAGGGGGGTGAGATCACTCACCCCCCTGTAGATCTCACACACCCACACACACGCTCCTCCACAATAAGGGGACGTGCATTGTTGCGTCCAGTGACTTCACAGTCAGTTGACGCGACAGAAGTCCTTAAAAGATCAAAATTACACAAGTAAACTGTCAGACAGATGCTCGGGGAAGAAAAAACAATTAAATAGACCGCATTCTTCAGCACATTCCCCCAGTGGTGAACCTCATTTAGATTCAGCAACTGTTCTCTACAGAACAATACTGCATGTAATTCCACATCCATGCAGCAATAACAGAGAAGAAGAATGCTCCAAAACAATGGGAGGCTGGTGCCAGAGCATTGTGTAGATGTGCCCATGACGTGGGGGGGGGGTTGGAGGAATATCCTAGAAGGTTGAGCCAGCATTAGCCGCGCGGTTAATTATTTCTCACGGATTCGTGACGGACAGTAATGCCGATTTACGTCACATCAGTTCCAGTGGATTTGCCACGCTAGGGGTCGTTAAATACATATTCCCACTCCGAGTCGGGTTGGCGCTGGCGTTCCAGCTCCACCGCCTGAGACCGGGGCCTGAAATATCCCCTACTCCTGCGCACGTTGCGCTTCCTATATGGCTGCTGCTCCGCTGACGAGGTCAGCCTGGTGTCTTTATGGGAAGCAAATCATGATTCATAACAGAACGGACTAGCCCCCTGGGGTTGGGAAATTAGCTCTTTGGCTAGCAGCACAATGATGACTGTGTGCGGTGGTGGGCGAGGCTATAATATCGGCTGTAGCGTCCGTGCCTCTGTGATTTATAGTTGCAGTTTGCCCTAATTGGCCATAATACCGGTATTAATGTTTTATGACATCCACAAAGACTTCATTGTGAACATTCAGAGCAGTCTAGCCGCAATACAAACTGTACATAAAGGAAACACATGAATCAGAATTAGCCTCAACAGGCTGCAGCAACACGAGGGTCTGTTCTCAGACACATCAGGTGTTTGGCTGTGGGCTCACCCTTGGCTTGCTGTCTATGATGCATTGGGGCCGCCACGCTCCAAGGCCAGTCACCCTCGCTCGCTGTAGCGTCGGCTGACAGGCCGAAGCGCCGCGTTGGCATGGCAACGCGGCAGAGCAGCGAGAGCATTGCAAGCGCGCAGGGCCGGCAGGTCAGCAGTATCGGACGGCTCGCTCAAACACTGTGTGTGTGTGTGTGTGTGTGTGTGTGTGTGTGTGTGTGTGTGTGTGTGTGTGTGTGTGTGTGTGTGTGTGTGTGTGTGTGTGTGTGTGTGTGTGTGTGTGTGTGTGTGTGTGTGTTGAAATGCTGCATAAGCAAGAACCAAAGTGAGGCCTGTCACTAAAGAGAAGAGAAGAAACACTCACGCAAAGATCAATATACCCTTCACTCCCACACTAGCACATCCACACACACACACACACACACACACACACACACACACACACACCAATCTGCTGATGTTAATCTAGTCTGTCTCAGTACGTACACCCTGATCCTATGAGACTCTGCTGCCCACAACCCCACACTGACAATAATAATAAGAGCGACAATAACAAACCAACGATGAGACAGCCATGACAGTGTGGCCGTTACGTCCTTCAGACGACTGATGCACTGATGTTATTGTGTTTTGTTTCCATAAGTGTGTGTGTGTGTCTCCTCGGCAGACTCCTTCAAGCGATCTAGCGCCCACCACCCGGCTCGTACTCTGGGGCTCTCTGAATGTGGCCCGATAATTACACGGAGACCGAACATCTCCCAGCACTCTCTGGCTGGGAATACACACACACACACACACACACACACACACACACACAGCTCTAGATTGCATCTGCAGCAAGCTGGAGCCTGACCGGGACAAAGCCTGATAGAGTTAGAGGATATAGAGGTGACAGATTTATCATAGAGCCAGCCAGCTCCTTCACATGGATGTTGAGTAGGTGGGGGGCAGCCTTGAATAAACAAACACGTTTCACAAACAAAGATTCACAGCATGGTGTGTGTGTGTGCGTGTGTGCACAAGCGTGCGTGTGACCATGTAATGTTGTCAAAAGCCACATATTCAGCAGAAGGACGGGCTAAACAAACAATACACACATGCTGGAATGCATGCGTTGGGAAACCCGCACACGGTGCATACAAACACTGTACGGCGTTCACTGAAATCCCCTGCCCCCCGCCAGAGGCAGACTGCTGGTCACAGAGTGACATTTCCATTCAGGTCCTGAAAGCAGGTACCTGCAATGAAGCGTGACTGTGAGCAGTCAGCATAGAGACAGGCACAATGAATGAGAGAGCGAGAGAGGGAGGGAGAGAGAAAGACGCATGGAGGCAGGCAGGCAGGCAGACCGACACTGTGTCGTGACTCAGGATTCACTATCGCCTCACAACAACAACACCACCACCACCACCACCAAGGCAGGATGAAAGACAGACCAAATAGCCAATTTAGAGCCGAGGAGAGGAGCGAGGAGGGGTGGGACTGAGCCCTGGCCCCAGGGGGAGACTGGGGGTGGCGGGGGGGTTTGGGAAAGAGGAGTGTAGAGATAGCGATGGTAAAATCCACACCAAGTCAATTTTTTGCAATAATTTAGCTTTTAGCCCAAGTCACCCACTGTGATAAATACGACTATACACGCTTTGTCACTAAAGAGTATGAATAATTATAAACGATCAGTACCAAGGAGAGACTAGTGTGAGATTTGAACCCAGATGCCGGTTTCTGTTTACACTCAACTCTCTCACTCGCTCACTTTCTCGCTCTGATAAATCTCATTACCTTGCAAATAGTATTTAACAGGTGTGACATTTAAAGAAGAACATTTTGTACACTTCTGGTTGAGAGGAAGATAAAGTGAAAAAGAAAGTTGCATTACAAAGTTTGGTGTTTAGTGTGAACACGGCACATTTTCTGCCGAGCTACAGTCGACCTAGCTGGCCGATCAACAACATAGCTAGTTTCTTTTAAAGCGCACAGAATACACTTTTAATTCCCCCCATTACCAACAGTGGCGATCATCTGCATAACTGCTCTCCATCTCCCTGTACGGATAATTGTACTCTATTTACCGCCTTTCACCAAGAACTCCCCATGGAATATAGTCCCTGTCATAAATGGGAATACTCACAACAGAAAGATGGAGTGCCATTCACAACGCTCTTAAACCTCAATCCTCTGTAGTGCGAGTCCACACACACACACACACACACACACACACACACACACACACACACACACACACACACACACACTTTGATCATCACCAATAAAAGCCGCGGCGGGGGTATAAAGGCGGAGAGAGGATATGGCGGTCGCCATGGGTTACCATGAAGAGCAGCCGATAGAGGAGCCTCCAGGCGGCCGTGGCGTGGCGCCGCGTCCGTCGCGCCAAGGAGCAGCCCTTCCTGCGCACCCTGATCGCCCTCCCCACGGGCATGACACCACACACACACACACACACTCACACACACACACACACACACACACACACTCACACACACCTGGCTAGTTTACTTCCTCCGTCCAGTCTCCGGTCGTCGCTCACACTGAGGTCCACATCCTGATGGCCGGTCCTCCCCCTACTTCCCCTCTGCTCTCTCTCACACACACACACACACACCTGGTGTATCCCGCACAGAGCCCCGCATGGACTGTGCCCCCCCCCCCCCCCTCCCTTTAGAGCGCAGTGTCAGAGAAACCCACGCCACCCCCACAGCACCTTCAGCAAAGAGAAGATTCAGTAGTTCGCTGGTGATTGGGAATCAATAATCACTCGCAGAGAAAGAGAGAGGTGATGGGGGGGATTGGGGACAATACTCTCCTCCTCTTTTCCTCTACTCTCCCTGTCAGTCTGTCCATCAGTCGCTGGTCTTGGCTCGTCTCCTTTGGTCTACCTCCCAAGCCGTCCATCCATGTTACCCTCGCCTAATCCTCTTCTTCTTCTTTCGTCCCAGTCTTGCATCTCCTGCTGCCTCTCCTCTCCCTCTCTCATCCGTCCCCGTTACCCTGCTGTACGTTTCCACAACACACGGGGGTCTGTATGGGCAGACCGTGCTGAATAGCAGCAGCACAATGTGGACTGTTCTGGCTTGTTTATGCAACGCCCTCACTACCACCAGCACCCACCTACACCCCACCCACCACCACCACCAATTCCACCACCACCACCACCACCACCACCACTCCCACCCTCGCTCCAGATAAACAGCCAGGAATGGCTGACTGCGGTAAAGTGAAGATCCGTCGATGTGCTGTTGATGACCAAACAGGAATTCACGCCCCTGGCCTTGTTCAGGAACGAAGTGAGAGGAATAAGGCTCTTGTTATTTTGCGTTGGGAGGTATGGGAGGTATGTATGTTAAAAAAAAAGGCTATTATTTTTATTAACAAGTAATTAGACGCGTTCATCTAAAGTTACAGTGAATTTTTAAGATGCAGGTTGTGGTTCGAAAGCTTGGCTCAAGGGTGAACCTGGAAGGCTACAGACATTGGGAGTCGATCAAAGTACCTTCAGGCTCAGAAGGTAAAATCAACCTCAGCATCCTGGACTGTCTAGATTCCCTACCACCACATCTGATCCAATGTCTAGAAAGGAGGCCGGGTAGGGAGTGGAGTCCGCAGTCACTATCATAGCATTAGACTGATTAAATACAGATTACCAGGCCTTGGTTTAGCAGGTAAGCAGCAGGTGGGTACACTCTGGCGGTGCCTGATTGGACTGCACTGCCTGGGGGAGTGTGTGGTCAGGCGTGCGTGTTTGTGTGCATCCGTGTGTGTGTGAGAGAACGAGAGGGAGAGAAGCCTTGGCAAAGACAAGACAGTCGAATTAAGAGGCGGTGCGTTGATGCCAGCACTGCTAACTTGCAGCAGGAGGCCGGCTCTCTCTCTCTCTCTCTCTCTCTCTCTCTCTCTCTCCCTCTCCCTTCAGGCTTATTATGTGCTCTGCGATAATGTGCCGCGTTCACAACATGTCACAGCAGTCCCTTATATTACCTCCCCTCACCTGCATAATGAAGCCATTTACCAGATCACACAGACTCTCACAGGGGCCGCTGTGAGGACGACAACAACACACAGCATCCGTTGTAGTGTTTCGAATTCAGTTTGGGTTTTGTTTCCTCTGAGCATCTCTGCTTCCAACCGCAGCGCAATAAATCACACATCTAGGGCGGGGAGGGGGAGCTTTATAATAAAAAGAGGAGAAAAAACAGTTCTCTCGCTGTATCACCGGCGGTTTCCCAGACAAAACGCTGATCCAATCAAAGTGGAAGCCTTGTCGCCTCCCACTGTACAACCGCAATGAAAGCCGACACGAACTAAACAAACATGGAGAGCGACGCGGAGAATGAAATGAAGGAGGGGAGAGGGGGAGCGTGGGGGATATGAAGCACAGGCACGTCCATGCGGGGATGGCTTCACGCATCCTTCACACGGGAGAGAGCCTCGATGTGTCAGAGAGAGAAACAGAAAGGCCGAGAGCACCAGAGAGACAGAGGGAACAAGAGAGAGGAAGAGAGCAAGAACAAGAGAAAGAGAGCAAGAGAGATCAAGAGCTAGAGAGAAGAATAAAGAGAGACAGACAAGGAGAATGAGAGACAGACAGGGATAGAGAGAACAAGACAGACAGGGAGAGAGGAAAGAAAGACAGGGAGAAGGGGAGAGACAGACAAGGCGACAGGGAGAGACAGACAAGGCGAGAGGGAGAGACAGGGATATAGAGACAGAGACAGCAGGAGGCCTGTGCAGCAGGTAGGCGAGTGATTCATTCGGCCAGTTAGGCTACCGTGGTGCCAGGCACTGCCTTCCTCTTCTCAAGCTCAATAAACCCAGACGCATGGCCATAAATCACACACACACACACACACACACACACACACACACACACACACACACACACACACACACACACACACACACACACACACACACACACACACACACTTTGGGAGGGACGGAGGAGAGGATGAAAGAAAAATGGGGGGCGGTGAGGGTACCAGAAGTGTGGGAGGCGGCCACACCCTCCCCAAGCCTGGTTTATAATTCATCATAAACAAATATTACCCCAGAGAGTCTTGGAAGTATATGTGTGTAAATAATGAAGCAGCATAAAAAAAAAACGTTATATAGAGTCCCCCTGCGATATTCAGAGACCCACCCCCCCGCCCCACACACACACACACACACACACACACACACACACACAGACACACTGTATCATTGCCACTACAAAGAGCAAAAGAATATGCAGGCCATTTTATTCTAGCACACACACACACACGTGGCCAGGAGAGAATGCCCGCAGCTAACTGAAAAGACATAATGATATGCATGAAAATGGTACATTATTACACCGGTACCATCCATGAACCTCGTACCTCGTATAGACACAAACTACATTCCACATAATACGAAACCAAAACAAAAAGCAGGGGTGATTAAGAAGCCAGCTTATATCAGTTGGCGCAGGGGGGAACAAGGTATGTCATGGCCCCCCCATCCCCCCTGGTTATATTGGATCCTCGCCACACTGTGTGTGTGCGAGCTGTTCTAATCAGCCACTGCTCAGATTAAACACTGTAATCGACCCTAATAACGTGCTGGCTGCCAGAACCCACGTCCCAGATTGAAATAAAGTATGCCGGTTACAGCGTGTTGCTGATCAACTCCCCATCCATCCTTCCCCATGTATCACGGCCGTACTCTGAACCAGGGCCGGTACACCGATGTTGGTATGGGGAACGGATGGCCCTGAGAACTTATTTGCATACTCAACGCCTGCACTGCTGCATGAATTCCACTGGCAATCGTCCAAAACGACTACTTCATCAGGGTGTTGGATAAATGTGCCAGAGACAGAGCTAAGCGATGCAGTGAAATCGTTGAATTTAGATTAGATTGTCTCGAATGACTAATATCTATAGATCGCGGTATACCAGTGCAAAACCCCATTTCTAGCTTAAAGGGTTTCCCTCTAGCTCAGACATTACATCCAACTACAGGTCACCAGTGGACCACTACACCACAAAATGTATGCAGCCACAAACAGCCCAAGCATATAAAAGTTCCTTTATGAAAGAACAGCGATGGGGCGCCAAATTTAAAGATACATCGCAAAGTAGGAATTCATATCACACGGCTGTCTCAACAATCGGACTCCCAACACAACACCCATCTTACAGAATTAAAGCAGGTCGACACCTCAGCCCTTCGAGGACCAGAGAACCGCGCTCCTGGAGTCCATAGTTACCCTGTGGTTGTCCCTGGCCCCGGCGTGTTTCCCGCAGGTCAGGCAGGCGGCCATGTCCTGCACCATGCCGGCTAGCTTGTCCTTCAGCAGCCTGCGTTGGGCCAGCGGCGCCCGGGCCAAGAACAGACCCCCCTCCCCGGCTGCCTCGCCACCGCCTTCGGGGGGCCGCCCTGACCAGCGCACGGCTACCAGGGAACGGGGGGCCCGCACCGGGGACCGGCCCCGCGTAAAGAGCTCTGTCACCGCGCTGAGGCACACGCACGGCCCCGGGGGCTCTTGGTCACCGCTTGGATCCGGATGGGTTACACCCGTCGCGTCAGAGCGGGGGTTGGAGGTGGCATCGGGCGGCTTCCTGTGCACCATGGCGTGCTGGTTCGGATCATGCCGTGTCTGGGCGTCCCCCAGGGCCCCGCATTACCTCTCTGCCCTGGTGTACACCGGCCTTCTTGTTGACAGCCAGACGGACTGAGTCAGGGGCCGGCTAGCGCTAGCATAATCAGCATTAAGCTCAGATGATTAGTCTGCTTAGGGCCATATGGTGACTGACTGGCTTAGTCATGAAACAAACACACACACACAAACAGTAGGATAGAGTGCATGTGTGAACTGAAGGGAGAGATTGTCAGTTTTGTGTCGCAGGAGTCCATAACTTCAGGAACGTCACACTCACATAAACCCGGCATTGAGGTAGTAAGAGAGTTTTAAAGAAGACAGTCATGCACAATGTCGAGGGACATTTGATGGATGTTTTGAAGTTGTAAAAAAAAAAAAAAAAAAAAGACCAAACAGAATATTTTAACTTTTCCCGTCGTCACACTGTCCCAGAAGTGTTAGACACACCTCAGACACCGAGGTTTTTGAGCGGTTTTCAGTGTGCGATATTCAGAAGACCCATTGAACTGTATTTTACAGGTGTCATGCGAGTCTGTACCCATCTCTGAGACACCCGACAGGACAAACACTTCACCAGCAACTCGAACAAGTCGGTGTTCTTCTCCTGTTCTTGACAGGGACAGAGGAAGAAGGTCTCTGTCACGGTCATGCTCTTTAAACCGTTTCCATCCCTCAGCTAAAAAGATCGGAATAGTTTGCAATCAGGGGCATAATGAGATCAATTAACCATTAACCCTCAGAAATCCCACTGATGTCATTTTGAACCAGTTCTAATAATGACAGCAAATTAAAAACTGCACAGTAATGCTCCAAAGGACCGTTAACATTCTCACATGGACACAATTCAGCTATGGCTGCATCCAGGGTTGGTAGTGTGCTGCTACGGGCCATCTGTGCAGGGCACGCACACCGCAAGTGTGTGCATGTGCACGTGGGCACGTGCACATCAGAGGCACTCCGTTGGAGGGGGGGGCCAAGTGGTGGGATCGGACCAAGGCAGATTCCCCCCAGCGCCCGTGTACGCAATCTGTCTACTGGAGTGTGACTGTGTGCTTATGTGTGTTCAGGTGATTGTCTGTTTGTGTGTGTGTGTACACTCGCTTGTGTGTTTATGTGTGTCCAGGTGATGGTGCTTGTGTGTGTGTGTGTGTGTGTGTGTGTGTGTGTGTGTGTGTGTGTGTGTGTGTGTGTGTGTGTGTGTGTTTGTGTGTGTGTGTGTGTCATTGATCTGCCAACCTCTTCTCCAAACAATAACAAACCGTAATCTAGTCTGTCCCTTTGGGAAGTCTAAGAGATTAGTCGGCCAGTGAACAATTCCAACAACAGGATTATCATTGTTCAGAGAACAATAAATAACACATTTTCCCTATTACTTAACCAAAACAGCATTAGCACCTCCAATCAATGTAAAGTGACATTGACTCGAGGAATTAGGCAGATGCAGTGGTCTCCTTCTCAGAATCGATTATTTGAGCCCGTAATGGTATTATAACACAGTGTTAAATCTATTAGCATGCTGCGGTACAGCCAACATGCGTATTATTAAGCCAACCCGCACACTCATACAGTCTCATTCAATAGACCACTGGTGACGGCTGCTGTTAACTCTGCTTAGTAAGCAGCTCCACCCCCCTCTTTCATCTCTCTACCACAGGCGCCACACAAACACTCACACACACACACCTCTGGTAATAAGCACAAATTGGAATGCGCCGGACCAATTAATCAGCAGTAGGCTATGGCGGCTGTTGTGTGAACAGCCTTGAAACCAGCCTTTCTGTCCACATCCGTCTCCATTGGCTGTGTGTCTGCGGTCGCTGCACCTTCTCGAGCCAAAGTGCACCATGCTTTACATTCGGCGACAACAACACCAACAACAACAGCAGCAGCAGCGGTGAATTTTTCACTTTCCCACTTTAAACCACATTACCTCCCTCCACGGTGACATCAGCAGTCTACATCAGGACACCCATGTCTCCCATTACTGCTTTATCATCTTTATTACGCACGATGCGTGTGCTTTTATAGGCTGCGATGGGAGCGATTGGCATGTAGACACATAAACCTTCAATCGCATTCTCTCTCATCATCATCATCATGTGTGTTTGCCATGTGTCACCCGCACAGACACACACACACACACACACACACACCCCACCTTTTTTCCAACCTTGCACAAGCACGCACGCTCACATACACACACACGTGCATAATAGATCTACTCACACACACACACACACACACACACACAGCCTGCCTAGTAGGAGACGAGAGGCTGGGAGAGGAGCAGCAGTAGCCATGCTGCTGCTGCAGTGCAGATCACAGCACAGAGGGACTGAGTCACGGAGCTGAACAGACAAAAGGAGGGAGAGAGGGGGAGGGAGGAGGAGAGGCCGAGCCGATAGAGAGAGATAGAAAGAGGTGGGCGAAGAGAGAGAGAGAGAGAGAAAGAGAGAGAGAGTGCTCCAGGGAAACAAAAAAGGATGGAACGAGCGAGAGACCTCCAGGGAAACCAGAGAGAGAGGGAGGGAGAAAGCGAGGGTGGGGACGTAAAGCTCCTTGATTCCTTCTTAATTCGCCTGCCGGGCGACCCTCAGGTCAAACACTCAGCGGCTCTACCTCCAGACTTTAATACACTCTGTGACGGACAACATGGGCAGCTCTCACACACACACACACACACACACACACACACACACACACACACACACACACACACACACACACACACCTAGAGGCGGATGGAGGCGATAGCATGTAGCATCCTCAAGCACTGCATGCGCATTTTGTTCATTAGCATAACACCGAGGCTCATGTGCCCAACGGGACATGAGCCTCTGGCTTTAAGGACTTCTATCCCGTTGTTATTTACTGCTCAGGAGGGGGAATACTCGTTTAACACTAAACGTACACGCTTTCACAAAAGGTGGACGGCAGGCCTTTGGTGTAGACAAAGTGAAGTGTTTTTTTGCATGGTTACATTTAGGCCATTGGGTCCAGCTCAGTGGAGCTGGTCTGTGACTAGTCTAGTCCAGACCAGACTAGCAGGAGTGGGACGTAAACACAGTACTAGTGTGTTTGTCAAGCTAATGATTCGTAAGGCTTTTTTTATTTACATTTCTTCCTCATGTCTGCGATTCAACTTGCAATGAAAATCATATTACTGAGCCAACATCACACTAGTCACCAACTAACAGACACACGCAACAAACAATTCAAAGGCTACACAAAAAAAAAAAAATGCGTGACATCCAACGTTAATAAACTCTTCCTGATATTTTCATTGTTTACGCCACGTTGTGTGTGTTTATGCATGCGTGTCTGTCTGTCTGTGGGGCCAGTCTACCTCCTGTCTGTATGAGTGTGTTTGTTTAAACCTGCTACCAGGAAGGGGCAGCGTGAAAGAGGCCTGCACATGACAGCTTTCCCAGCTGCTCTCTACATGCGCACACACACACACACACACACGGTGATGTATCGAGGACCCATGTGACTACTCTCTCTTGATGTCCAAGTAGTTAGTGATAATTCCCCAACACACACACACACACCTTACCTTGCTGTGTTGAACAGGCCTGTGTCCATTCTCCATGCCCAGGGATTCACCACCATCACTGAGCACATCTGCGGTAGAGAGAGAGAGAGAGAGAGAGAGAGAGAGAGAGAGAGAGAGAGAGAGAGAGAGAGAGAGAGAGAGAGAGAGAGAGAGAGAGAGAGAGAGAGAGAGAGAGAGACAGACGGTGTGAATTAAGGTTTCTGCATATGACCCCAGACCGTACCGTGAGTTTGTGTGTCAGCATGTCTCCACCTGTCACTAATCAGCATCTTATTGGCTTCACAGGGCGGCCACTCTAATGTTTTCGCTTCTTCTTTGTTTATCATCATTTTTCATCTTGCCTTCGCTGCAATCCCAACTGCTCTCATTTTAAATATAAACCATTATTTACATCACTGTTATTGAACAACTGAATGGGAGGTTTGGCTTGAGAATGGGTTTGTGATGATGAAAAAGAAGGAGCACTAATGAAACAATGATGAAAGACAATTACTGAGATGTGAAACATTATTACATGAACAGCATTATGGATACGGCTGAATGACAATGGGTAGAAAGGAAATTTATTATTATGTTATTATATAAATATAGATATACAAATGTAACGATACAAAGATATATACTGTAGATATATATAAATATAAATAAATGATCCCATTCAAGATTTCTTATGTTCTTGAATTGCAGCAGAGTTTCAAAGTGCTTTTCATGTGTTGTGTTTCAGGGTAAACTGATAATGCCTTCTTGCCTGCTGAAGAGCCTGCCTGGGAGAGTGCTCCCTCTAGAGGAGGAGGGGGAGACTTCAGGTGGCCTGTGAGGGTTATCGTCATACATTTCTTTCAACCGTACTTTTCCCAACAAAACGTATCGCTGTGCAAAATGACGTCTTTGACACGTGCAATGAATGCGTGAATTATCGGACCGTTTCCATGTCATGTGTTGCGGAAGGAGGAAACAGATGCAGGAAATCTACAAGCTGGAGCTTAACGATGGGAAGCGAAATCGGTCATGTTAACTGACTCTCAGAACAAATGAGCGCACATCGCCTGGCATCAGACTATGAATACGTTTGTTTATATTCTGCAAAGACGCTTTTTATTTGAAGGTACTTGCCAGAGCACCGGCCTACCTTCAGAACCGGGGCCGGCCGACGTCAACGAACGGCGGCTAGGCTTGAAGAGGCTCCTCAACCACATCGCCATCACGGTTCTCTTCCTCCATTGTTCCATCTAGCTACGTCGGCGACCTTGCTATTTACCTCAAAACGGCAAATACAGCCCCGAAACGAGCCTACACTGGACTGCAAATTGGCACGGCTAATGAGCCATGTCAGGTCAGAGCTGGCATCTCTCTATCTCCCTACATCTAATGCTGCCTCGGGGCAGCGATGACACATAGAGCTGTGAAATGTCATCACGACTCGGCTGTTTTTAACCGCTAATAGGGGTTGTTTGTGTGCCTCTATCCTTCAAGAGGAAGTGACGAAGTCGCACTTGACCTGATCCAAAATGGGAGGACGCGTGCTGCTCTGTCCCGTCTAACGAAAAGAGATGTTTTTGAGGTCATCGTTCATAAACAGCGAATGGGTTTTCCGTGATTCTGCGTGCATGTGTGTGTGTGTGTGTGTGTGTGTGTGTGTGCAGGGCAAATTTAATGTCGAGAAATCCCCACAACAGACCTGAGATGGACTTGGCCCGTTGGTGCTGGTGTGGGGTCGGCCCTTCCAGTTTGGGCCGCGTGGGAGTGGAGGCGTCGTGGGGGGGGGGCGGGGGGCAGTGTGGGCAGGACGTCCCGTCTCAGGCTCAGGCTGAGCTGCTGCTCTGCGAACAGCGTCTGGATCAGCACCAGGTCCAGACCCGACACGCAGCGACCGTTCAGCACCAGGATCTCATCGCCCGGCCGCAGACCTGGAGACACACACACGGATACAACATGTTTACACGATATCATCAAGAGGAGACCCGCTCCTCAAATCAGCATCAGGACCATTCCTAATCATATCTGCCCTACCGAGCACCCTTTAAATACATTTAGCGTGTGTGTGTGTGTATTGGACTGTTGACCAACGCTTGCGCTCTGCTAATTATTTCACAGTGTGGATAAACTCATCTTACTTTCATATCTACATCTATGTTCACACGCATGCACAGGGAAGGCATGTTATGCACGTGTGCATATAGGCATTCCAATTTGTCTACCCTTTGAAAGAGAGACAAATATGAGCGGGCCACGCACACACACACACACACACACACACACACACCCCCACCCACCCACCCACTTTAGCGAGGCATGTTGCATGAAGTCAAAGAGCCGGTCATGGGGGCATATCATTTTCGGACGGTACCTTTGTCGATGGCCAGTCCGTCAGGGAGCACCTCGTTCACGAAGATCCTGCTGTTCTTCTGCGCGTCGATGTGGCCCGTCACAGCGAACCCTGGTGGCCAGGAAGCAGACACAGACAGTCAGCCGATGGACGGCTGCTGCAGGCACAGACTCAGACAGATCCCGCCCCCTCTCCCTCGGCTTGGTCTGTGCGGTGGAGAGCTCACCAAAGTCTCCGGTGCCGCTGGGTCTCCTCATGTGCAGATTCAACACGTTCAAGGGGACCACCTCCAGATGAGCGCACATCTGCAAGGAGACAGGAGGAGCACAGCCGAGTTGACAGATCTGAGCACGGTGCAGCCGGCCACCGGGGCGGGAGGAAGATAGAGCATGGGAGGGAAAACGGTGTGTAATGAAGCACAATAATGAGGAGACTCGTTTGCGCGCGTGCGCGTGTGTATGTGTATGTGTGTGTGTGTGTGTGTGTGTGTGTGTGTGTGTGTGTGAGTTGATTATGGGGGGGGGGGGGGCAGGAAAGCGAACTTGTCAGGGTGTCTGACTCCCAGCCCAAAGTGACTAGGTTCGATACCTCAGCCTAGTCCAAGTACCTCACCCCCTACCAGCTCCTTTGGGACATGCATCTGAATTCACAGCAAGTGTCCGCTGAATAACCAAGCAGAAAATAGCCCCTATAAATACAAATCAGGGCCCCCCTGCTCACAGTATCCTGGAGGAGCTCGTCAGGGGCCAGCAGCCGGCCCTCCTCCTCCCGTCCCGTAGGGCTGTGTAGTCGCAGTCCGTGCAGGCCCACGACCAGCTGCTTCACCTGGAGCACAAAACAGGCCTCACGGTGAACCTACCACACACACACTCATGCGTCACACACCGGCACCGAGCCCCGACAGCTGCGGCCCGGACCTAATTCTGCAGAAGCGGCCGAATTGCTCATTGATTCCACGCCAGGTAACAAGAAGCCATTTGTAATACTCAAGTGGCCAGACGTGTGTGCGCGGCCGTGCGTGTATGTGTTTGTGTGTGTGCATACAATTAGTAAAGGATGAGGTCAGGTGATGATGACATATGGTTGGCTTTGTGTGAGTTTTTTGTTGCAGTCCTTTTGTTGGACGCAGGCGGGTGTCAAGGCGGGGCTGGGCTCGCTGTTTAATCAAGACGAGTGGCCCCCGTGCGCGTGCATAGATCAGCCTCTCTGTGGCGCCGGAGTGGATTAGCTCGTCAAACACAAATGGCCCTGTGCTATGAGTGAAACACCCAAATTATGTCCAATAAATCAATTCCTGTTTGCCTCATGTATAACCGACGAGTGCTATATTGCATTTGAAGAGGCAGGCAAAGTACATATCTAAAAACGTCGGTTGTTTATAGCAGAGAACCTGATTCGGTCAAAATGTCGGTATGTTGTTCACCGTTATGCATAAGTCAACACCAACATCTCATCCTTTCTACTTGTTAAAGTCAACCTAACACAGAGAAAACCGGCACCATGCAGTTTTTGAGGTACAACTGGAGGTGCTTTTGGGTGGTCTCGGGTGCGTTTGATACCTTGCAGGCCGACGCCAGGAGCTGGGCGGCGGTGAGGTCAGCCCTGATGGGCAGCTGGAGTGTCAGACCGTCCGGCGTGCGGACATGAGCCAGTGCCTCGCTGCCAGCGCTACCACTGCTGCTCTCCCAGACGCCGCCCTCGGGGGGCGACATGGAGTAGATGTTGGTCAGCACGTCCAGCCTCTGCAACAGCAGCAGGGGGAGAAGGAGGGAGAAACAGGAGGAGGGAGGGGGCAGCGTGGACAGGGTAATAACAGAGAGGGAGAGAGACAGAGAGAGACAGAGGAAGAGACAGAGATATGTAGAGAGACAGAGACAGAGTCAGAGAGACAGAGAGACAGATGGACAGAGAAGGGGGGGGAGGGGGTGAGGGTGAGAGAGCAAAAAAATCAATGCAAGTCCATTAGTCTAAATGCGGTGCCTAGATACGGTGGCTTAGGCAAACAGCGTGGACATGTCACACAATCGGCCTTTCACAAAATCATTTGACAACGCAGACGCCACATAAATAGTCTATAATCATGCTGTACGCTGCAGATCTGATTGCGGATCCATTGGCAGGTTAAAAGTGCACGGCAGCATCTGCGATACGAGCCACAATTCTGCCTCCCAAGACTTCAGCTTTGGGTTCTAGCCATTGAGTTGACCAGCTGCAGTTACAGATTAGCTAATGGCAAGTCTCTCAACTCAGACCTAACTTCAGATCTAGGTACTGCTGGATCCGAGATCAACTAGTAATGGCTACCACACCGTTGACTGGAAAGAAAGGGGGGAGATGACCATTGTACTCAAAGAGTATAGTATTTATAAAGAACTGGCTAGTAGGGTGCTTTGATCATCCACGGAACATAATTGCCTAGCCCCTGCCATAGCACAAAAAAAAAGGAAAAATAAATAAATCAGTGAGAGTCTTTGAAGTGAAAACATTTCTCTGTGGCAATTAACGGTGTGGTTTGGTCGGGGGCACGGAGGGCCGTTAACAGTGGCTAACCGCTGGAGCCCCCTCACCACTAGACCACTTATAACCGTCTCCTGGTTGCGACTGTGTGACTCTGCGGAAGAGAGAGTCACCATTTTGCATTTGGCGGCTAGCGGAGACGCCATAGCCGGACCACAGCCTCCAGGGGGTCTGAAAGCCCACGCACACAGCGTGAAGAAGCATCCCATTATTTAGCTCTATGGACGGGAACCGTCTGCAACGGACTATCACAATGAGAGGAGATACGAGCTCAAGGGGGAGGACTGCCTTAGTGGCCAGCCCACCAAGGTGCCGCGCTCATGCAATTGAAGAGCTAGACCACAACAGATGAGTGAGTCTGACTCTCTCTCTCTCTCTCTCTCTGTCTCTCTCTCTCTGTGAGTGAGTGAGTGAGTGAGTGAGTGAGTGAGTGAGTGAGTGAGTGAGTGAGTGAGTGAGTGAGTGAGTGTCCAATGGATTCAGTCACAGTGTGATCCATGTGTCTGTAAAAACAGGGTGGGTTACCTAATTTAAAACGGACAGGAACTCTTTAAGAGACATGACTACCCCCGTGGCCCCCCTGCTCCAACCGAAACCATTAATCACCTAACCTGTTAAACTGAGCCCTCTTTGATTCAGGCCGTGGAACACTGGCTCCACAAACACACAGCGTCAGCGGACTTCATCAACCTTCCGTGACACACCTCCTGGTGAGGACAGCCACCCAATGTTCTGCTCCACCTCGGCCCAGGGGTGACAAGGCAAAAACTAACCAACGGGGCAGCCCTGATGCTCCGACTCCCGTTGGCTGACCGGCACATCCGAGTGGTGCCAAAACAAGCCACGCGCCAACGGCTCGCCATGTTCTATAAAAAAAACCAACTTTCCTTGCTATTTTTGGACAAACAAGAGTGCTGCTTCAAAACCAACCAGTCTCCGACACAAGTGTGGAATCATGAGGTCATCTCTCCACATTTAGGGCAAGGATGGACAGAAGTAGAAGCCACCACGATCCCCGATTGGCCCGCGGTGGCTGACTAACTGTGCTCTCTTTCATGGTCAGGGAGGCCTTGGGCGGTCCGACGGTAGCCTGTAGCATTGTTCCACTGAGGGCTGCCAAGACGCCCCGTGTCATGACACAGAGCCCCCTCAACAAGCCCTCTGTGTACCAGGTGTGCTTGGGTATCCGCCTGTGTGAGTGAGTGAGTGTGTGTGTGAATTAGGTGTGTTTGCGTATGAATTACCTAGCCACTGGGCGAGGGGGGAAATAAGAAGCAGCATGTTATATGCAAGAGCGTATGGAAGAGTCTAGTCTTTCTCTGGTCAGTGTATGGAAATAATCACAAACACGCGCGGCCCCGCCTGGTAGATTCTAAAGATGGACTGTGAGGTTGCAGACATTTGGGGACCATGGCGGAAGAAAATAAATAAGACAGTGTTGCCTGGAAAGGACCTTAGCAACTGTGCGACCCAGACCTTACAAACAAGCAAGGCTATAATAGTCATGGGTCATTTTCGCTCACTCATTTCCTGCTATTAAGTCGGTTAAAAGGGGATTCACGCCTCATTTCCTCAGAACACCAACTGACTTCCTCTTTAAGGCATGGGGTGACAAGACAGAAAGACCCCCACACACACACACACACACACACACACACACACACACACACACACACACACCCCTTTTGGGGATCAGTGGCTCCACCATGTTTGGGGTCATGGTGGTCACAAAAAGCAGAACATATGGGTGGACGATTGTAGGAAGTGTAGAGCATAGATAGCATAGATAGATAGCATAGTCACAGCAGTCTGCGTTAGACAGAGAACAAACAAGTTTCAATGCAAAGGATCCTGAAGCCTATAGGCTAACCCAGGCTTGGTTACATTCCCACCGGTCCCGACTTTCCACAAAAAGAAACTTGCATAAGTCTTTGTTTTTAAGGACGGCACGTACAAAGTCTGAAAAAGTCTGAACCTCACTCCCATGGTCTGAACATTTCGTTTCCGGATATATTTCGGTGCATAAGTGTGGCGTCAAAACTAATTGAGCTGCTGGTTTGCCCGGGGTCTGTGAAAGGGGTTGTGAACGGGTATTACTGTATTCATAGAGGATTATAGCGGGGGACCCCGAGGCCACAGTGGTAAAAAGATTCAGCCCTGTTCCTAATCCCCTACAGACGCTGCACACAGTATGCAGAATTCATCACCGAGGCAGGGTGACGGCAAGACCATGACTCCCACACCCCAGTGGGTTAAACCAATGACCGACAATAACAGATGCCCTGGATGGATACCTCCACTGCACGCATACATGCTAATTGATGATACCCATACGCCGCCGACATGCAGGGGTCTGCTTCTGCATTGCTTGATACATAGATTCTCACACATATGTGCATGCCCTTCACTTGACTCCACTTTGAGGCATTAGGGCAAGATGATTGGCTGATGGAGTCGTCATGGGGATTTGAGGCATCCAAAGGAGGACCACAGCAACAACAGGGAGCGTGACGCCACGCAGGAACAGGGATCGATACAACCTAAGTAGCACTCCCTCTCTCCCAGTCTCACCCTACGTCTCTCAGCCATCTCTCTCCTCTCCACTACTTTCAAGTCTCTTCAAGATTCTTGATCCCGAGCACATCAACAGGGATCCCAGGCCCGGGCTACACATCCTGGCTCACCAAAACAAAGTCAAATTGGGAGGAGAGAGCGACGTGTTCAAAGGGACACTAAGCTGTGTAAAGAAGAGTGACATCATTATCCTCAGCGCTACTGCTTGTTTACGTCACAGTCTGCGGCGCCTTAATCCTGCAAAGTCATGTGGGAGCGGAGCTCACAGAGACTCAGTTAAGTAAATACCCTTATCGAACGGGTAGAGCTGGGGTATCAAAACAGCGGGAAAAAAAACTAAGCGGATCAAACTCATTAGTTTTGACAAGACCAGATGGGGTTATGGCCACATGGACTTCAACGGAACAAAGAACAAAATGGCCGAGCCAAGTCGTACCTGTTGCTGCAGTGTCTACTGTGCCCGACTTTAAGAGTGGCAAACCGCGAGAGCAAAAACAAAATGGCCTTCTAGTAGGACATGGAAATTAGGCGGGTTGGTAGAAGAAGACCGCGACAACGACTTCTCTGTGAGACCGGAGAATGTGTACACACATCCATGAAACAGACTGGGGTGCTTGTTAGGTCTGCCCTCTCAGACAGAAAACATCATGCTCCACAAAGTCACACGGAAAACCCAAAGCGAAAAGCATATACACACACACACACACACACACACACACACACACACACACACACACACACACACACACACACACACACACACACACACACACACACACGTGTGTACGTACGTCATTTAAGACTGCATTTAAATTGTATATTTGAACTTGGTTTCCAGCACACCATTGGGAGCAGACTAGGTGAAACAAATCACTTTAGGCACGCTGTCTGTCCCTTTTCCTGACACCTGCAGATAAACAGATAAAAGGAACATGTGCTTTGATCCCGCTGGAGTAATACAGACACACTGTCTGGTGTTCAAAACGTGCATGCGGCACACACAAACGCACACACAGCATGTGTGTGTGTGTGTGTGGGGGCGCACGAACGCATGCGTGTGAAGAATGTCGTTACACGCTCTGCCATCAAAACCCATGAAAGACCAAAGAGGTCCAAGTGAGAGAAGGCAAGCTCCTGCATCTGCTGAAAAAAACCCATCTCTGGTTTGCATTGGGTCCATTCCTCATTCACTCGTTAGAACGTTAACGAGAGTGCTGCAGCATTAATAATAATGAGCCAGCTCTCACCTCGGCTGGAGGTAGGCAGTAGGGCTGACCTCCGCTGGTGTTCTCGAAGATCTGGAACAAAAGATGGACGGACAGATGGTGAGACAGACATGAGGGCACCCCACACCGTGACTCAGATGTAATTAAGCACCCAGCGACCTGCGGCAACACATTATCAGACAAACACACGCACATGCATACACTGCTATTATACAGCTAATTAGAAACTATGTGAGCAGAGGTTTGATAGAGCTACCACATGGAATGTAGGCTTTGATGGTCCAGAGGTTGTAATAGGATGTGTGTGCGCATGTGAGTGTGCGATTCGCCTGTGCCGTTGTGTGTGTGTGTGTTTGCCTGTGCCTGTGTGTGTATGTGTTTCGATTCTGCCTGTCTGTGTGTGTTTCCTTTCGCCTGTGCCTGTGGGCAGGGAGATGAAAGAGATGGTGGCGAGAGAAGGAGAGCTTCACCACTCCATCTTAACACCAGACGATTTTATAAGCCACGATGATAAAACGAAAAACATCGCTCTACACACACTGACACACACACACACCCACACACACACACACACACACACTCACACCACTCCTGAAGCACCAGGAATCTGGTCTTGAACTACGACCTGGTTCCTCCTCCCTCCCAACGAGAGAGGTATATTTATAAACCCGACGGAAATAGCGATGCCTTGCCGTGAAAGCCCTAAAGCTAATTTTAGAACCCATTTAGCCAACCCCACATCAGCCGCAAATCCCCCAGTCCTTTGCGTTGGCCTACTTCCCACCGCTCCTCCGTCGTCAAGGTAACAACGTTTACCTTTGTTGGGGAGGAAAACGGAATGAGAAGCGCAGGGAGGGGGGGAAATAGAGCTATGGAGGGAGGGATGTGGGAGAGAGACAGTGATCGGGCGGGTGGGATAGAGAGGGTTGGATTATGGGTAAATGGGATTTGTTTATTTGTCGACACACGGATGAGTCAGTATCGTGAAGACTATGTGGGAAGAGAGAGGGCTTGCTGGGAGGGTCGGGGGGGGGGGGGAGGTGTAGACCGCTTGTAAACACTGAGAGAAACCGGTTGGTCGGGAGAGAGGCAGGCATTAAGAAAAAGGTAGCAAGAGAGGGAGATAGTGAGATAGAGGGAGATATACTGGGGGCAGATAGCGAGAGAGAGAGAGAGAGAGACAGAGAGGGGCAGAAAGAGAGATAGAGAGAGGGACAAAGAGAGGCAGATGGGGAGATAGTGAAGAGAGGCAGGCAGATAGAGAAGGAGACGGATAAATAAAGAGAGCCAGAGGGAGGAAGAGACAGAGGGAGGCAGAGACAGAGAGAGAGCGAGAGAGGCCGATAAATGGAGAGACAGGGAAGGTCGATGACAGCGTTTTTTGGTATCCAACATGCTTGACAGATTCAATGACTGAGACGTAGAGAGAAGTGACAGGCAAAGCGTCGCACAAGATGGCTGACGATGATGAAACACCACAGGGAGAAGGGTGAGAAGGTTCGAGGACAAAGTATATCATGTAATACCAGGGATAAAATATTTGGGGGTCGTTGAGGGATAGGGGTGTCCACACCTGGGGACATTGAACATGGACATGAGAAGAACAGTGATAGCAACAGCCTGGGCTTTATCCAAATCCCACTCAGACACCTGACACATCTCTGCTACAGAGAGCACAAGAACGGGCCATATAAGGTCACACTAAGCGTCCGTCTGTGGATCTACTATAGTGAGCTTGAATCTGAATGATTGGCCACAATGGAATGGAATAGTGCCTGGCGAAATGGTGTAATGTAGAATTAATGTTGAGATGAATCTTGCTTAAAGTTTGTCATTATATGTTTTGCACGATGGACGGTTTGAATATATTATACGAAACCTGTGGCACACAAACATATTGAACCTGAAGTCTTGTACCTAACAATAGGCTAAATAATTCCAGACACGTATTGCAACAAAATCTTCAATAAAAAGAAGCCATAATTTCATTATCCATGGATTGATTGATTTTCTTCACATTAATGATCACATTAATTAAATGTATATTGAAAGTGATTATATAGCTGTTTGCGAGAACAGACACAGCAGGTGCAGAGTGGGAGAATTATCTTGAAGCACTTGCTTGCCATTAGCGTGTATTCATAAGCTTAAATTAGATGAGAAAAAAAAATAGATGATCCCAATGAGAACACTCTAAACAAACTGGGGGAAAAAAGGGGGGACGAAAACCAAAGCGAAGGCAGGGAAATATTTAGCCCTGTTAGGGTGACCATCTGCTGGTTGGCCACTGGGGACTGAGGTGAGAGTGGGGCCTGCTATGAACCACATATGGTTCTTAATAATTCACGAGTGGGATGCACCGCCACCAAGCACTAGCAGGATGCATTGGGTCCCCACCAGCTGGAAGAAGCACTGCTGGCACCCACTGGCTCCCAGCTCAGAGCTAAGCTGTCTTCAAATGCTGGGAGACAGCACGTGATCCACATATACGCACACGCAAACGACACAAACACAAACACGGAGACCGGATGAGATTGTGGCTGAAACAGAGGTGCACTGGGGTTTTAAAACGTGTCAACTGTCGATACACAAACATTGTGACCCTGCCATTAAAGAAACAAAAGGTCTACCTTTAATTTAAAAAGAGCTTGGTCAAATTTTCCTCAGAGGACGTGAGAAGGAGCGCTTCCCAGGACAGAGATTCTCATATAAACGCCTAAGTGGAGCAGGCTTAGTACTACGTGGGGTCCTACCTGGGGGGTGGGGGGGATTCCAGACAAAATAAATAACCAGCCGGCATGATGAGTTTGATTACTAACCTGAGGAGGATTACCCCCCTCCTGCACCTGCGCTTGGAATGTCCCTCAGTGTTGCCATAGACGGGAGCCTTGCATTAAGAGGGGTTGGGGGGCGGGGGGGGACTAGCAATGTGTTTCTAATCAATTCAAAGAAGCCTGACAGGGTCAACATGGCTGCAGTTAGCACAAAGGGGTTTTGCCGCTCATTGCAGACAAGACATGCAAGCAAGCAAAGACCAGAGCATGTGTTGCGGCGGTTGTTGTTGTCGCAGTAAATACGAGGCAGTTGCGCCTCCTGTGCAAAGCGACTGAGTGCAAAATACACATCGGCACACTTTACACATCCATCTCCAGTCGTGTGTGTCGCGTGCGTGCACCGGGGAACATAAATGAGACCCCGTTTATACTCCTGGAGGCGTGTGTACATTTCCACGGCCCTACCTGGGACACAGAGGGCCTCTTGTCCCGTCCTCTCAGGGTGAGGTTGTCCAGGCCCTTCAGAGACGAGAAGAGGCCTCGCTTGCGCTGCCGGGACGCCAGCGTCACCGAGCTCCGCCTCCTCCTCCGTCTCAGCGTGGCCTCGTCCCTCGAACAGATCTGGTGACAGACACGGCATCCGTTAGTCCCTGGGTTTCAAAGCTTCTGCTGAATGACCCCTTGGATAGAATAGGCCACTCCATGTGGAAACCTTTGCTACAACCCCAATGTTATACCCATTTAAAAACGGTGAAAGTGGGCACAATTCCCCCCCTTCTTAAGGCTAGGTACTGTCTCTCTGGGAGGTCTGTGTTTAGGTTCTTTCTATTATTCCACCGCTTTAGGCCGGCGTTGCAAACCCAGAGATTTACACTCAGGCTTCGGAAATGAAACAAGGACAACGCACAACAGAACTTCCATCCGTGCATTAGCTGCTCGGTTGTCTACATGCCTTATGTCCTGTGTGTCTGTGTGTCTTTGTGTGTGTTTGTGTGTGTCTGTGTGTCTGTGTGTGTAGCGTGCAAGAGCTCCTCACCAGTGCGTGGAAGGAGGACACGGAGAAGATGCCCAGGCGTCCCAGCGCGGCCTTGCTGGGCCGGCCGGCGGTAGCCAGCAGGCTCTTGGGGTTGGGCAGCTCCCCGCCCTGCAGGCTGGCCAGGTAGCAGCGCATGCGGAACAGGTCCATGTTGAAGCGCTCCAGGTTCTGCTCCCACTGCTGGATCTGAGGGGGGGGGGGATCACACAGAGTTCAGATTAGGGTGGGAGTGGGTTTGGAGGAGGCTGTCAGTCACTCCCCCACCTGTGATCAAGTGTCAGGGACGTGTTGTCTAGGACGAGGGAAAGAACATGAGATACCTCATCAATCCCAGGCTGGAAACGAGGGAGTTTCAGAGAGGTCAAAGGGCGATTGAGCCTTTAAGAGTTGCCCATTTTCCTGCAAAACTTTACTCTTCCAATAGATGTAGTACACATGCTTGTTTGTGTGCGTGTGTGGTTGACGGCTGGTTTAAGCAGCCTCACCTGGCCCGAGTCAGGCTGATTCGGGCCAGGTAAGGCTGCTTAAGCCAACCGTCAACCGTACACACTCCACAACATGAAATAAACCCAACGCTGATAGAGATGGTTAAGGGCTGGGGGGTGATGGGGTTGGGGAGTCATCGGTTGGCGCGGTAAGGTCGTGATATAGAGGGGTTGGGGTGGCTTGAGGTCAGAGGACTGCATTCCATCAAGCAGCGATTGCTTACAGATGTGAAAGGCTGCAGGGAGATGTTGATGGTGAGGCGGGGGAGATGGTGTATCTTAGGGAGTGTGTGTGTGTGTGTGTGTGTGTGTGTGTGTGTGTGTGTGTGTGTGTGTGTGTGTGTGTGTGTGTGTGTGTGTGTGTGTGTGTGTGTGATCCTGGGTTATCAATAATAAAACGTCTACCCGCGGCACAATGACACAACACAGACCACCGTCGTTAATCCCATAGGATTTACATGAACGCACACTAGAGCACTTAAAAAAACAGACACACACACACACGCGCCATTCTGGCTTTCCCAGCTTGTAAAGCAGGGGAATCTTCCCTCTTCTGGTGGGTCCCACGATGTAATGAGGACCTCTCATGTATACAGCCCTAAAAACAACCAGGTTTAATAGGGATTAGGCAGCACTATGCCATCTTTTACCCACAATATAAATAAATGATGCTGCACCCTGTAGAGATGTCCTATTAACTCTCAATAAAATCTGATATCAGTCTCCCCATGGCTGGGGATGACTCACATTGGTGTGTGTGTGTGTGTGTGTGTGTGTGTGTGTGTGTGTGTGTGTGTGTGTGTGTGTGTGTGTGTGTGTGTGTGTGTGTGTGTGTGTGTGTGTGTGTTTGTGTGTGTGGGGGGGAGGGAACATGGATGTATGACATTTCAAACACCCTGTGAAACCCTGTGTTGAAGAAAAGGATCCACGTTATACAGAGTTATGCTCCAGGTTCCCCCGACATACTGGCCCTAATGCACAGCTGTCCCATCTGCTCTCCCTTATCAAGCTGCACCTCCCGGATCCACACCATAGGTTGAGAACACTGCAGGTGGTTGTATGAAATCATAAGGTGGGAGTTTGAATGAAGTATTAGCTGTTAATACTGAACTATGCATTACATAATGATTCCCGAATGTTTTCCCAGTAAATAAAAAACTAGGGAATGGTTTCCCTATGCCAAAACCCACATAAACTTGTCCGTAAACTCTCAGATTTTATCTTAAAATCCACTGCACTATTCACAAGAGTTGTATGATGACAGTTGTATTACGAAGAAGGTATAGGGGAGGAACTATAGCAGTAGTAACAATCATAAGCAACAAAAACTGGAGACTTCGAGCATAAGGAAAGTTGTCGCATTGGCTGAATTTAATCGTAAGAACCCCTGTCCAATGCATATCAAAGGAAAAGCATTGAATATACTCAATTTCTAAAATAACCCTTGTGGGAGTAATGTCTGTAAAGTTGTGTTGTTTAGCAGCTATGTGTGAATGCAGCCATGTGGCTGACTCTGCCCATCTGGGCTGGAAAGACAAACGTATTTAAGTTTCATTTCAGATCCATTAAGTGGAGCGGGAACACAGTCTCTCCATCGATAGATCATCTCTTCTTACCTCTCCACTCTCGCATCTGCCCAAGAGAGAGCACTCTAATAAATGATAACCCCTTTGTAATGCAACTCAATCATGTGTGTGTACTTGTGTGTGTGCGTGTGTGCACAAAGGGCAGCGAACTTCAGAAAGAAGTCTTGCTTGTGCAGATTCCAGTAAACTTGGGTCAAGGTTTTGGGGGGGGGGAGGTGGTTGAGAGATCAAAGTAGCCCCCCTTTCAGTGCTGGGAAACCACCCCGCCCCCGCCGGCCCAGCAGTCAGGCAGAGACCTTTAGATCCATCATCCGTCTCAGGGCATGCTTATCAGAGGTCCAGCCATGCCGGCTTCGCCCTGACCTTGTCATTGGTCCCACAGCCGCTTGCCTCGCCGTTCGCCCTGACTGAGCGTACCGGCTAGTTGGAACCAGATTTAGCCCCTAACACCCCCCCTCCATCCGTGCATCTAGTGTGTGTAGAACACACACACACACACACACACACACACACATACACACACACTGAGTCTTGACACAAACTCTCAACTAGTCTTCTATAAAGCCTTGTATAAATAAACGATGTACATCAGAGTGACAGTGTAGCAGTCTAGTCGTGCATTCTCCTTTCATGCAAAACCTCACTTCTAGACTCCATTGAGACCTACTCTAATCAGAGGCGTCTGATTGGGGCGACCAGAGGGAGGCGGGGGGGCAGCTGAGTGATGATGAAGTAGGCGGAAGTCCCTGTCCCTGATCTCCAAGTCTAGAGGAGAGGCACGCCTGTGGTCGGGCTCTCCGCTGCGTCGAGGCCAGAGCACGGCGCTGCGCTGGCTGGCTCTTAAGCCCCCCCCCTCCCCTCCAGGCTGCGTGGTGCAGGCGGAGGAAGAGGAGGATTATGCATGTTGAGAATCCATTACCAGGAAACATCTGGAACCTCCATCTGATGGCACGGGGGCTGGCTGCTCCCCGGAGTCCCAGCGGCCCCCTTCCCCATCCCCTGACAGCTCCTCCCCACCCCCCCACCGCTGAGGCACAGCGTCTTGGGGGCCGCAGCGTTTAGGCCACTTATGTTTTTCCGCCTCGAATCCCCCCCACCTCCCCTCCTCCCACTCCAGAAAGATCACATACAAACAGACAGACGTTCTGCCGCCCTGACCGGCCCCGTCTGGATCAGAGTAAGTGGAGCACCCTGTTGAGTGTGTGTGGCTGGGGCCGGGCCGGCCGTGTGCGTGTGACGGGGGCGGATCAGGTGCATGCCACGGTCCTGGCTGTTTTTTTTATGAGATATTGTGCCTAGGACAGATGAGACTTCTCAATGCAAAGGCTACACTGATCACCGTAGTGAGCCCTGAATACAGTTTCACAGAGCCTTTTAACGCAGCTTCGCCCCGTCCCCACAATGCTATTGTCCTCGCATCAAAGGTGGGAGGTGTTTACCTAAAGGTCAGAGGCTCCTGTGTCATTGCCAATGAGTGCAAATTCTATTTGTTTGTGGTCGGCAGTTAGGACAGGCCGTTAGGATCGGCAGTTATGACCAGTGCGTATTGACCAGCAGCTGCTGAGACTACCCCACTCTTGGTTTGTTTACTCCAGGACATATAAGAAAACATACAGTGGAGCTAGATAATACAACATAGTACAAAAATAGTGAAAAACCTACTTGTCACTCATATATCTATATTATTCACTCGCCCTTGCCCGGTGTTGCAAACCCATAGATTTACACTTAAGCTTTGGGAATGAAACATGACAACCCACAACAGAACATCCAACCATGCCGCAGCCCTCTGATGTCTTCATGCCTTATGTCCTGTGTGTGTGTGTGTGTGTGTGTGTGTGTGTGTGTGTGTGTGTGTGTGTGTGTGTGTGTGTGTAGCGTGCCAGAGCTCCTCACCAGTGTGTGGAAGGAGAACACAGAGAAGATGCCCACTCATATTTATATCAATATATATATTTCAATAACGGCAGGGAACACTGTCGAAACTGTCCTTATAAGACTGCGCCACTTTATAACTTTACAGTGCAGCTAACTGTCAAAGTGGTGACAGTTACCCGATAGCCCGCTCTGGTGCTCAGGGCTGCAGAACAACCAACCTCTTTCTCCTGTCTCTACGTTTTATAATCAAGTCAGACCAAGTAACAGGGAGCACGTTGAATGGAATTACAGCTCCTGCATTATGATGGCGTTCAGCTGCAGTACAGTATGCGGTGGGGGGAGGCGGGATGGGGGATTGAGCGGTGTAACCTTTGAACCAATCCAGTCAACACACAACATAACTCAATCCTCCGAGAACATACCGCCTATTCTCACCTGGTTCTCGATGGCCTTGCGGTTCTTGGGGTCGGCCACCACCGTGAGCTGCAGCTCGGCCATCTTCTTCATCTTGCCGTCCATGTCCACCTTCTGCAGCAGGCCGCGCACCTGGCCGCGCAGCAGGCGCACCGTGTCCTCCTTGCCCTGCCGCTTGGCCAGCAGGGAGGCGCTGGCCGAGTGCACCGCCGTCACCCAGTTCTCCAGGTCCGTCTGGTTGCTGGCCTGAGACGGGAGGGAAGGTTTAGAGGTTTGGCTGTGAAGCAAGTCCGGCGGTTTACGCTTCTCGCTCTGCTCCGAGGTCTCAGAGGCAAGGCTAAACTGTTAAATGATTGGAGCGCTGAATGCCGTGAAGGTCGTCGCCGGCCGGTATCGCGGCTGTCCTTGGCGTTCCTCGGACAAGGTGAGATGTCGTGAGGTTTTTATTGAGGGTGTAAACATGATTGGCTGCGTGTTGGTATGTCTGGTTTATTGTCAATAAACCAAACATACCAACACGAATGGAGATCTTCTATCTATCCGTTCCTGATTCCATCCTCCACCTTGTGATTCACGTTCCGAACACGGAGCCTGTGACATCGCCCCATGCTTCCCCTCACTGGCCTCATGACTCACAGGCCGCAAGCTGGGCCTGTGTTCCTGAAAAAGATGAGTTTTCTATCCACCCTTCCCCACTCCCTTTCTTCGAACTGCATTCGACATCGCGTCAACACACTCTGCTTTTTGTAACATCTAGATGTGAACATCCCACCTGGGACCGTTCTAAATGCTGCCTCACAGAAGCAGTTAATCAGATGAGATGGCTGTGACCTTCAAGGCCTGTTTGAATTGTTTGCACCATGTCGTCTTACGAAAGGACTACACGGATTATGATAGCGATCGCTGTGAAAGAAGGCTGACGTGCCCGTAGGAGGCACGGTCTATCAAAGCCAGACCGCAGAAGTACATCGACACGTCATGTCCGAAACATCCAGGCTTCTGCTTTTCACTTGTGCGCTTGGACCACGCACTACGCTAAAACAGAGCCGGGCTCAAGTCCACACAGGAATCTAAGGGTTCATCGCTTGTTCATGACACGACCAGATGCTGGCACTAGAAAATACAACAGGGATAAGTGGGTGACTCGAACGGATGGGGGGAGTCATGAATGAGTGACTTTGGTAGGAGAAGCTTTGGCAGTGGGGTCTCACCTGGAAGAGATAGACGTCTCCATAGCTGTTGCTGAGGCAGAAGACGTTCTCCTTCTTGGGGTGCTCGGGCACCGCCTGCACCACGCTGTCCTCCGCCAGCAGGGCGTAGCGCGGGGACCCCTCCTGCTCCGGGGACACCTTCCCGTAGGTCTCGTAAAACAGCAACGTGCACCCTGGGGTGACAGGGGAAAGGGGGGAGGGTCAGAGACCAGGTGCGGGGTGCATCTGAAGAGTAAAGTTTTGCAGGTTTGGGATTGAGTCTGGGATTGATCAAGTTTCTCATGGTCATTCCCTAGTCCCAGACATCAACTTACATTTGATCACATTTAACTGTAGTCGCAAACTGAAGAGAGAACGTGTTATAGTAGAACAATTATTTTCCTCATTTCCTTATTTTTTAGCATGTTTGTGGTTAATGTTTTACCAGGATGGATGTGTATGCAACTGTCGATCAGCAAACTTATGGTTTGTTTGGGGTTCTCGGAAATTTGTTCACATCTTCTCAAAACGGCTTCCAGGGAATATTACCCTGGCGTGTTGCATAAGAGCTTTGAAAGTAACTTATGTTCAGCAGGAATGAGGCGTTGTGTGCCATGCTGGCATTGAAGCATAACAGGCGCTTGGAATCCTGGACATGAAGAGAATGTCCTTGCGTTGTCAGTGCTGGCCTTCGTTGGCTGATAAATCTCAGATGTTTTCGACAGTAAATGCTTCAAATGAGGGCATAGGGTTATGTGTCCTCGCCTTTAGGTGCATGAGCACTCCTGGATTGAAAGTGCCAACACACACGCACACACACACACACCTAAATGCACAAAAACACATGCTTATCTATTTTGGCCAGTAATGCAGCCTCATAATTCCTTCTAAGATTTTAGGGTAACGAGGGCAGATAGAGGCTCTAGCAACAGCAAATATTATATCATGGTCAAGGACCCAAAAGGCCTTTAATGTAACACCCCTCTCCTTTAATGTAATATTGACTTTATGAGAATATCCTTCCTCAGGCAAACTATGCGGTAACTAGGACAACGATTTTGGGAACCAGAGGTGAAGCAGGCTCCTCCCCCCTGCCTAGGGTTACTTCAGACGGGGTGCTGGCTGAATGCAGCCTGCTCACCTTTCAGGGTCACCCAGTACTGCTTCCACTTGCGGCGGGACACCAGCTCCAGCTTGCGGTCCTTGTGCAGGGTGAGGAGAGGCTTGAAGAAGAGCCAGCCGGCGCGCCGCACCACCCCCTGCTCCTTCTCAAACAGCAGGTCCAGCTGCTCCAGCGAGCCCTCTGGCGACCCGCTGCTGCTCCTCTCCTCCTCGTCCTCCTCCTCCTCCTCTTCGTCGTCGTCTTCCTCCTCCCCCGTGCCCGTGGACGCCTCCTTCCTCCCGCCCGCCCCTCCGCCTCGCCGGCCGCCCCCCGTCTCCCCCAGCTCCCGCATGAAGTTCTCATAGATGTTCTGGCGGACGGCGTCGCCGCTGGCCTGGTGGAGGGTCCCCTGCGACTGGGCCCGGGAGGCCCCCGGGAACCAGAGCAGGCTGGAGACCTGGGAGGGAGAGCTGGTGTCGGCGGTGAGGCCGTCCACGCCGCTGTCGAAGGCATCGCTGGGCGCCTTGTGCCTCTGCTCCTGTCAGGGGGGGGGGGGGGGGGGGGAGGAGAGGGGCACACAAGAAGGGAAACGGGGTGAGAGGAGAGTGACACACTGGAGACAGAGGCTTCAGAGCAGAACCACAACAATGGATCGGGAAGTGGAACAGTAGTTGTGTGTGAAGTGGTTGGTACACAGGCTACAGGAAATAAAAAAGGTATGAAAGGCGACAAGTGTAAAAAGAGAATAAAGATGAAACCACAGCAGAGAGCGACACGACAGAGTATACATATACTTTTATCTTCTTCCGTGTTTTTGACGGTGTACCCTTCCAGTAAACACTTTCATAAAACGTGGGATGTCTTCCGCTTAAGGTGCAAAGTGATTCTGGCGTTGGCACATCATTTACTACTTGATAAAGACTGCCTATTAGCCCCGGGATTAGCTTTCATTGATACTGCATAAAGAGGAATGTATGGTTTCATTACCAGTACCAATATAGAAACATCACATAATGGCAGCTAGAGCAGGCATGGCAATCAACACTCGGCATGTTTACGTATGTTGTGTTTATAAGGGGGGAGATGTCCTTATTTCATTGAAACGGCAATGGAGAGCCCACGCTGACATCGTTCAGATCAAAACGGCTTTCATGGATGTAGATTGTTACATGTTTTGTTGAATAAACCATATCCAACAACATAATTGTTTCAGGACGCTTCCCTCAGGCAACTTACCCTGAACACAGGGGATTGGATATCTGCATTTAGGACCTGCATTTAGGAGCAGGAAGTGTGTCTGTTGCTCAAGGATAGGTACAATTAGGACAGCAGGGATTAAACCTTGAACTTCCTGTTTGCAGTTCGAGCACCTTAGCCGCTAGATATTCGTAATGCATTTGAGGAGAACACATATCTGTAGCACAACAACGATAGGGACTTGGATCAGGTTCACCTTTAACTTCTTAACACTACTTACATCTCCACTTAAAGTGCACAATAGAAGCTGGGATTGTTTGTTACGGCTGTTGGACTGAGAAATTGGGCCAAATTGCTGGTGATTGGACCCAAGTGTGTAGAAAACACAGAGGCACGGCTGATTTCACGTCATCTGAGGCCTGCAGGGGGTTTGACGGTTCCCCAGAAGACCACTTGATGGAATCACGTTCTCTTTCGGCTAATGAGAGACAACCTCTCTTTAACGAGGTCTTGCTGGATTGATTCTCCCCCGGCAACAATAGAAAAGAACTCCCTTCATCTCCATGAAGGGAGGAATTGATTCCTTCGCCGTCTGTTTTTGTTGGTTGTGTCTTACTTCATGACTATCATTCCTCATCATTAAATCACCTCATCTCAACCCTGCGTCGGTTCTTTTTCTGCTCCTTCCCTGATTCTTTGCCTTTGGTATCCAATGACCTCATTCCCCAGGATTGGAAGAAATAGTGCACTCATACCTTTCTTATATATATTTATAGATCAATGTGGCAGCAGGAAAATGCAGACTGAAACGCAGACTTGGGTATAAAGTCAGTTTTCCTTTTCCTTAAAAAAATAAGTTGTTCTTGTCCTCATCCAGATGTTTTTAACAAGCTGCAGGCCACGGCTGTTGGGCTCTGAGGTCACACGCTGACCTCTAGGCCCATAAGACAACTGAAGACCTGCAGTGCAGGTGGAGGGGGGCAAGAGCCAGAGCTTCCCCTGGGTCTGGTCGACCGGCTGAGACGGTGGGATCTGGACCCGGAGTAGGAGTTATACGACCAGAGAGGTTAGGGACTGAGGGAATCCAGACATAAGGACGATTATGGAAGCGAGAAATAGAAAAAAAAAGAAGGCCTCCTTCCACAGGCGACAGCCCTGATTTAGGTTATGTCAGGCGCACATGGAAATTCCCAAAAAGAAAACGGTCTTTTGATGATTCCCTCAAAACGGTGCATTTATCTCTAAAAATAGACTGTGGCTAATGACGGTTTGTTGCCGAGGCCTAGGTTTTGACTATGAATCCCTGAGTATTTACGGGTTTAGGAGCGGTGCTTTTCTTATGATCATCTCAGATGAACGCCTCTTTTTCTCTGAAGGTGAGCTGCTAATAAACAAAGCTCTTTTCTCTGCTTTTCAATCAGGCATCAAGTGCTAACAACATAGGAGGTAAATCTGCTGGTCCTTGGCTGCTCCCAGAACCGGTTAAGCACCAACACATGGCCATAGATTAGCAGGGCTTTTTTCTGTGAAACTTGAAAGAGGATACTGCTAATGTAAAGTGAAAGCCTTGTGCATGACACAGATTGTTGTACTTTGAGACACGATGACATGACACACACACACACACACACACACACACCCACACAACTATGCAGCTATGGTCAAAAGAGCAGAGTTTTGGATGCAAAAAATCAAAACCACACAGAAAATCCAACTGAACAGGCAGAAATCCCTATTGGCAGATTAGTTCACGGAGGGTGGCGAGAGGACTCCACAACATCTCTCCAAGACAATACAAAACAGCCATAAGTCCTTCATTAATGTCCAAAGAGGCTGGGAGGAGGGAGAGTTAATCTTCAATGAGGAATTAGTTGCTCTCCAACAGAGCTTTAGAAAAGGCTTTGGGCAGTTCTCTGGGCATAGACTCAACATAAAACATTTAGAAAAGGTGAATTAACTGATGCGGAAGTGCTTTGTTTGAACTCACAAAGCTACAAAAGGAACTTTAAAGCTACACATTCTGCCAAATTACGATTTAAAGATAATCCCTGTTTAGGGCAGCAGTGAAATGTTCATCAGAACATAATACATAAGCTTGCAGTTTGTACTAAACTAAAACTACTTAAAGCATAAAAAGGTAAATAATAGTAAATTATAGTCCATGCAAACCACAATTTACAATAACAACAGTGAAATTATAAGAATACAGACAATTTAACTAAGTCACACACATACGACACAAATGTATCCCCTTTCATCCATTGTCTAATTACACAGAATTCCACCCATAAATCTGACACAACTACCGGCATGCTTACAAAGAAGGCATCGACCCACCGTTAAAAACTCATCAGGAAACTGACAGCGCAGCCCTTGGCTTCTGCTGCGTCTGATCATGTTGTCCATATCTTCTACTATGTATCCAATGGCCCCTAGTCCCTAACCTCATCTCCTTTCTATTCAGGACAAGTAATGATCATTTAAAAAGACATGAACAACACCCGCAGCTGTGCCAATTTCATTTCGTGACACCCCACAGTGACCGGTGCCCGGGACAGATGGTGTTGTGGTTCTGAGGACGGGGACCTTGTGGTAGATACCAGGCAGTGCCAGGCAAGGCCACAACAATACCCACACCGGGGAACACGGTCACTTGTGGCCTTTATCGATTCCCTTTCCATCAAAGCAAGCCGAACGGAGAATGCCCAATCAGGTATGGGGGCATGGAAAAGTTTCACCATTTAAAAAATTAAACATCAAAATGTTAAACCAGGCGTAATGGAGGAGGGATTTATCCCTTCATACCAAAGAAAGGAATACAATTTGATATACTGTGGCCTTGAGTTTCTCTATAAGCGCCCTGCTGTGACACACAAAATGATGCAGTCAAGTGTCCCCTCTAGGCGGCCAATCAAGCGACAACGAGACTCTCCAAGTCTCGTTTGTAGAGAGAGCGCCAGAGAGAGAGAGCGAGAGAGAGAGAGAGAAATGCTCCAAGTCAGGAGGAGGAGAACCAACGTCTGACTAACCTGGGACTTCTTCTTGCGGGCGAGGCTGCCCGTCCAGTCGCTGAGACGCCTGATGCGGTTCTTGATGGAGTCCTTCTTCTGGAAGCCAAACTCCGGCCCGGCCCGGTACTGCTCCGGGTCTTGGCACCCGCCCAGGTCCTCGCTCAGTGTGTGGGCCTTGGGCCGGCGGCAGGGCAGGGTGTAAGACGAGTACTGCCGGGCCTCCAGGCGTTCCTCCTCCTCCTCCCCCCCCTCCTCCTCCTCTTCCTCCTCCGCCGGGACGTCCAGAGCGGACGCAAACGAGGCACGGTACGGTTTCTGAGACAGGCTGTGCTCCCGGTACAGGCAGGCCGGCTCCACCGTGGCGGGGAAGGTGGCGGCCATAGTGGGGTCCCTGTACAGCTCTGGGACGGACACGGGAGAGGACTCCTGCTCGTCCAGAGACCCGTGGCCGGGGGAGAGGATCAGGGTCCTCGCGGCCGAACCCGGCGGCTCCTGCTCCGCACACAGTTCCGCACTCGGCCCCCAGGGGGAGTCGTACCAGGAGCCGTCCGAGCTCAGCGAACTGCCCTTGCTGGTCCTCGCCGCCGAGGAGGCAGGGACAGGGGGCGGACCCCCTCGGCGTCTCGGCAGCCCCGGGGCGGCGGAGGCGTCCACGTTGGGGGAGAACTTGAGGAGCTGCACCGGACCCCCGGCCTCCTCCTCCACGAGGGGGCTGCCGGAGGTGTTGGTGAACTCCACCCTCAGGCTCCCGTCCTTCTTGATCACCACCCGGGGGCTGCTCTGCTCCTCCAGGCCGTCGCAGCCGCCGTCTCCGGCGGCGTGCCCGTTGAACTCGGCGCCGTACGGGTTGTCCCGGTAGCCGCCCGGGGCCCGCCTGCCCGACGCGCCGCCGCACCACTGGGGGGCCTCCCTGAGGGGGCTTCCCTTGGCCCCCTGGGAGATGTAGTCATAGTGGCCGCTGGAGTAAGGCGGGCGGCTCCGTGCCGGCGACAGGCAGCCGTGGCTCAGAGACCTGGCCTTGAAGCCCGAGCCGCGGGGGGCGTTCTTCCACCACGTGTGGGGCGACAGGTCGTCTTCTTTGGAGGAGGGGAACTTCAGGGAGTAGGGCTTTTGTTTCACGGGGAAGAAGAAGCTGGTGCCTTTGGGCCCCTGGATGCTGTACTGGCTCTCAGAATTCCCCATTGCCACCTGAAGGATGGACATAAGATACAATTAGTTTTGGTTTGTTTGTACCACATTAATTAATAGCAAATAGTCATTACATAGACATTTTGATTGCAGCAAGCCTAGGCTTATTAGAATTTTAACATTTAGCCGTTACGGTCCAAACTCGACCAATTTTGCCTTCTACGTTTCCCTTAAAGTTTGACAAAGAGCCCCAGGTTCCCATGGCTGTTACGCGTGACGAGACAAAAGTGAAATCACTTCCAGACCGTCCTATAGTGAATTAGTGATGGGGAGCCATACCAAGACATGTGTTTCATTACGTTCTAATGAAAAAAGTTGGCCCAGGGACCCGCCATGTTCCTCTAAATGTGACTCTAGCGTGCTGTCAGATAGCACTGTGGCTTCCCCTGTTCTACAGCGATTACATAAGAGCTTGGGGTTAACACTAAAAACCCTTCAACATTACTTAGGCGTTGTATGCTATGTGGCTTCATCACTTAATTTTCTATGCATATTTTAAAGCAGAATTAAAAGCAGAACGTAATCCCACTGTGGATGGAGTTAACTTACCCGTTTTAGAGACTTTTGTCAGAGTGTATCATTCGTGTGGCCAGCATCCTCTGTTTCCCCTTGCTCTAAACACACTTTTTCATTCAGGGTCACACTCATCTGAAGGAGAAAAAGAAGGAGAAGAAACGGTGCCACGGTTACACAGTTTTCCCAGAACAGTTGTTCCATTTAGCCGGTCATTACGATCATGGGGACAACATTTAAGCACGACACAAACACCTCATTCTGCGAAGTCAAGTTAAACGAATCAGAAGCCAACAGACTTCACACATCCAATTTCATCCAAAAATAAGTCCATTCAGAATGTGGAGTTCAGATAGTGAGCATTGAATTAAGACCAAAACCTCATCAACGGCAGTTTACAAATCAAATGTTACCTCCACGCAAAGAGAAAAAGTCCTCCCTAGTATCCACACAGAGGTGAGGTGACCAGGGTCCTCAGAAGACAAGCCAGTGTCTGAGTGCTAGCCCTGCTAAGAGACTAGTGAGGACACACACTCCTGCCTCCCCATAGCCCTCAGCACTGCGGCCTTCCTTCCCAGCAAACTAAACATTACTTGCATTTTTCCAACTCCGCACAGAAACGATGACGTCGTGTTTGATCCGGTTTTGGAAAGTATTTTTTCAAAGGCTGCTACAGTTTGCCCCTGCTGTTTATTTTTGAAAGTTGGAGCTGATGCTCGCCCTCTTTTTTCCCCCCCCTCTAACGGTCCACACCACCAACTTTGTCAGAGACTGTGGAGGCTGGGGGGAGCACTTCCTTTCGCCACATCGACAGGCGGCAATTGTGAATCAGCGTGACTCCTCACAGGGGGTGTGTGTGTGTGTGTGTGTGTGTGTGTGTGTGTGTGTGTGTGTGTGCCACAACCCCTTACACGCTTGAAGCTCACTCTCCAGGAAGCCTTTCACACAGCGCTCATGACCGTCAAGCCATGGTGCGCACGTACAGCCTGTGTGGGGTTACGCCCGCGAGCAGCCCACTGCCAAGAGCCATAACCTTGGGGATTAAGTGATCTAGGGCATTAACAGAGAGTTTATCTCTCTTGCTTGGAAGCACCATGACTCGCAAGCGCTGGTAATGAGTGTTCTCTCGCTAAGCAGAATGAGCTACAGTGTGTACAGGGAGAGAGGGGAAATGCCACTGTGGAAACTTGGAAGGCTTGACTAAGGGAATGATAACACACCCGTACAAAAGTAGAAAGGCGATAGTTCTGTGTCAGGGCTGATATATCAAATATGACAAGGAACCAATTACATATTGCGCCGTTCTAATGAAATTATCTATCCCCCATTAGGCTTTGCTAAATGAGCATGAAGAAAACAGGTGGTAACTTGAAGCAGTGTCGTGGGACTATATCGCTGTCCATGTTACGACAGAGCGAGTTAAGAGAGTGATAATGAACTTGGACCTACGGTCATCCCTAAGCTTGGCTAATTGTGGTGAGAGGACTTGCTGAGTGCCTCGCTGTGCCAAAAAAGCAGAAGCGCTTTGATTTATCAACCACCAAGACCCAAAACCATTTCCTGTCTTTGCCAAGACACGAAACAATTTGGTAAATTAACCGGCAGCGTGAAATTAATTAAGGCCAAAGGGAAGTCTAAAGTCACTGCACATGAATGAGCCAAACAAAGCTCTTTTAACACAGCTTACCAGTTGTGAGGCAGAGAACAGCTGTGCACTACGCTGCAGGAGTCGGCATAAAGGTTGTTGTCATTCTTGTCACAAGGGCCACTTTCTTTAAGCTCTGTGACAGACACTTTCTTACTAACTATATTCAGGGTAGACAAGGCCTCTGGTATGAAAGGCCCAAGGCGTGTCGCTATACGAACACACACACACACACACACACACACACACACACACACACACACACACACACACACACGTTTGCCTTCTAGTGCGACTTGAACAGGGAGCATTGTGGTGGCGATTTGGGTGAACAACAAAACAAGTCCCCCATTTAGTGGACAAACAAACGCTCAAACACATACACCCAGAGCTTGGTTTCCAGATTGCCCCTCCCTGGCTTCAGCCCCTATTCGGTCCCGCTCGACTCAAAGGGTTTCTCCTGCCGGCCATCTGCTTGGGAGGGCAAGGGACGACTAGCAACTCACCGCTCCTTTACAAACCCTTTGACCTGCCATTCTTCCCCTCGCTGCCCTGCCTCCCACATACCCTCCATGTTTAGTCTGGAGGCATTAAGGTTGAGTTTGTGAGCGTGTGAGCCTGTGTGTATGAGTGTCTGAGCGTGTGTGTTTGAGTGTGTTAGTGTGTTTGTGAGTGGGTTGGGGTTGAGTAGTGGGTCGATGGGTCAGCCCGTCGAGTATATACAAATCCGTCTTGTGCCTGAAATGTGGAGCCCATTGCCTACTCCCAGAGGACAAAAAATACAAGAGAAAAGATGATAAAAATGACACATATCGAAATTATGATTGGATTTGAGGCTGTATTGATTTACTGAGAAGTCACTTCAAAATGAGGTTCCTGAATGGGAAGAGGAGCTGGAAACCCTGCATGCGCACACCCTTAATGGTTTTCTCACCTCATGTGACCTTGAAGGCAAACTTGAGAAACAAAGGTGGGGGGGGGAGGTGGGAGAAAGTATTGACGCAGCAGTGTGAAACCGCGAGCTAACCCCCCCCGTCCCCCCGGAGAATCAGAGCGTTGAGTGTGAAATGGCGTGCTGCCGCTGCTGCACTGGCCTTTCACCCCTTCTGCTGCGCTTCCTCGGAGATGAAGAAGTGCTTAGTGGACACGTCCACTCCGGGTGAGAGAGGAATCATGGGCGGGAGGAATCAACCATGGAAACCGTTGACTCATCCTATTGCCACGACAGCGTGGCCTTAGGGGAAATTAAGGTACTGCACTACAAACGTGGCAGAAAAAGAAATCGAAGAAAGTATACAACACTGGGAAGCACAGCTGCTATTAGCAGCAGCAGCAGCAGCAGCGGCAGCAGTGTTCGTTTGAAATGTGATCCCAATTTGAGGCGGGGAAAGGGGCTCGACTGTCCTCCGAACACATTTTGGCGGGAGGAGTTAGGTCATGTGTTTTTGTAGAGAGCACGATCGCACTGCCTTCCTGCTGTCAGAGACACAACCCACGGGAGGCCCCTCTCCTTACCTCCCTGACGCATGGGGACGGCCACTTAAAGGGGCCGCCCGCGTTACCCCTGCACTCTCCCCAGACGGGAGCATGCCCTGAACTCAAAGACATGGCAACGGCCCACCGGGGGGGCCTTTCAGAACACATAAACAGCCAGAACAACACGTCGGGATGTGTCCTAAAACCATGTTGGGGGAGCCTTAGAGCATGGCATATCCAGCTGATTCCTGTCATACTAGATTTAGATTATTCCTATGCTTGTTTCCTCACGGAGGAGAGAGTTTTCTCTATGAATCACCCCGGCTACAGTCCCCATAGTACAGCGTGGTGGCGGAGTTTTAACTTTATGGCCCCCGGTCGGCAAGCATCCATCAACGGGCTTGTTAGCGTCCTTTGGACCTTTTCATTGTACATTTAGAAGGTCCAGGAACTGGCCCCTGTCCAAAACTGACATGGCGTCTCTTGAATGATTTATAAACACACACAAAAAGCAGTGCACCAAACCATCCTAGAGTGGTTGGAGACGGGTCACTCAAAACATTTCAAGACCCTCTTTCTCAGACGACGTGGAACTTAGAGCCACCGTTTAAGCGAGCGCACAGTACTTTCTCCAGGCCAGACCAAACGTGGTATAAAAGCCAACTCGGCTTTTATTTTTAATCATCAGGCTTAATTACACTCTTGTGTGTCACCTTGGGTGAAAACGGGCACGTAAAACGAGTCGACGTGTGAGAACACGACGTAAGTGACATGGGGTGAGTCGGCACTCTTGACGCGAGCTGGGCATAAAAGCTGACGGTGGTGAACACACCATGAGGCCAGGTGATAACAAGCCTCCTGAGAGTATGTGTCAGGCCCAGTGATAAACCTTAAACTCTGCAGTTTTCGACCGACAAGGAAATAACATGCCTCCAAAAGAAACCGCCACATAAACATCCATCAAAGCATATCCCATCGCCAAGACTGTCTTCCAACACACACACACACACACACACACACACACACACACACACACACACACACACACAGACACACACACACACCAGTCTCCACCTGTGCATCCAGACAAAGGACAATACAAGCCAACTTTTCTTCCCCCCATTCTTTCAGTCTGCGAGTTAATTCCACCAAACAAAAGTAACAAAGGGATTGGGAGGTACGCTGGCAGACAGCAAAACATCTCTTACCTCTGTGGTCCCGGCTTTAATCTAAGAGCTCTTTGAAGAGCGGGCGAGCGGAGAGCGAGCCGATGTTCACTGATCTTAAAGTGGATTCTGCTGCGGAGGCTCACAGAGACTTAAAGCGACACACACACACTCACAAACACACACACACACACACACACACTCGCCCTATAACTGAGTCACTGCCACAGCAGAGACACACGTGGAAACTCCCTCCCCTAGAAGCGACTCCTCCCAGGGTATCCCCGGGCAACAGGGAGCCCAGAGGGGAAGTAAGAGGGGGCTAGGGGGGGAAGAAGGGACAGCCCCTCCCCTTGGTGAGGACTCTAGGATGACCAGTATCCAGAAAGTCTGGAAGTGACTATGGATATAGATCATCACTGAGCTCATATAGGATAGCCTAAGTAGATCAATAATTATGTGTAGCTTTTAATAAAAGGGTAGCAACAGATAATAAGTAGTCAGTATCGATTTAAACATAAAAAATACAAATAAACGCTGTACAGGCACATCTTAACAGGGTATGTGTGTGCATTTGTGTGTGTGCGTCTTCTATTTCAGTTACATCTTAAGTGCTCCAAAGTGCTCCACTAGCAAACAAGTGGCGCTGATCCCTACTTCCCCCCTTAAGCCTGCTTTCCCATTGGGCGGCCAGGAAGATGCCTGGCGTGTCCAACCCAATGGGTTGTTTGAGGCGAGATGAGCTGGCCTCGCCAGCGCCTGGGAGGTGTGTCCTGGAGGCACGGACAGAATGACTGACGCTCTTCTCCCCAAATACCATGATGACCCTTAGCCAGTAGGTAGCCAGGGAGTGCAGAGACACTCCAGTCTGTCAATCTGTCCAGTCTAAAATAGCGTCTCAGGGGTAATTAAAGGGCAACCGGTCTTGGGGCGACCCTTGGAATTTGAATGACTGCTGTGTGCTCCAATATGTCATCCCTCACACACAAAATAACTGTGGTCCCATTTAAAACCGTACCCCCGCTCCGAGATGCCTGCCACGACTCCGAGTACGAGGACTTCAACGGACAGATAGTATTATGGTATGTGTGGCATGAAAAAACACCTTTTGACCAAGTCCCGGCTGAACGATGGTCCAAAGTCATGTGCACCCCTCCCCCTAGTGTGAAAGAGTCTTCGTAAACTGAGCTGACTCAGCACTGAGGGGAGGTCAGCGAGCATCAGCAGTGGCATTAGCATCAGCGTGGCGCGGGCCACAATGTTAGTGGATTACCAAAAGACATTGTGCCAAACACAATAAGCCTGCGCTGCTGGGAGCCGGGATGCTTCTCAAAAGCCCATTGTCCTACAAATCGGGCTGCTTAAAGGGGTCCTACGCAGAGACCTTGCATCCCTGGAAGAGACAGGGAGCGTCACTGCGGGCTGGAGGGAGTCAGAGCAGGGAGAGAGAGAGAGCACCGTGTTGCATATTCATGCGGAGCAGGTGCTGCGCCGTCTAATTTAAGAGTTGCAAAACGGACTGACCCCCTAATCAGGAATAATTAGGGCCCTTGACGAGCCGTTTAAGGATCATATTAAAACTCCCCCATGGTATGCAGGCTCAGACTGCCTGAGCCGCCCGCTCCGGTGCCACGGAGCCCCCCCCTCCTAGGACCATCCCCACACACAGCCCTCCACCCTGCGCACCGAGGTACTGATGGATGCAGACCGCTGGGAGACATGGGCTTGTCATTTGGCTCTTAATGTAATAGTCGTTGTTCAGAGTGAGCCAAGTCACGTGGTCCACAGCCGACAGAAGGCACGGATGAGATTGTGGACAGAATGTTAATCAGTGCTACAAAGTGTCGTCTCCTGTTAATTGATGGTGAAGCGTCGAAAAAAAGATGGGAAGTGGGATAGACAAACATCCTCATATCAAACTTATCTTAAACTGCACAGAATGTGCAGGGCAGTGAGATACCACACAGGGAGGAGGGGCTGGCGTAGCAGGGCTTAAAGTTCATCACGGGACCCTTCCTGTGACATTGTGCCTCAATAACGACGTTAGAACTAACCACAGGTACCAAGAGCCCGGATCAATTCAATCTAGTCAGGCATTCTAAATCAATGGACCCCATTCATGTTCAGAGCAGGTTGGTATATGTTAATGAGTAGTGAACAGGGAAAAAGGCTTTATTTAAAAATCGACATAACCTCAACAAACCAGCCCTTCAAGCACTTCAAATCGAAACTAGCTTGTTTTGACTCCAAGAGTATCCTGTGGAACCTAGCTGGGATTAGAGCTAGACAAGGAGGGAGGGACAGACAGACAGACTAACAGAGCAAAATAAAATGAGCAGAATATTCTCCCCACCATCAAGTATGCCAGAGCATTCTGTCCCCCTCTTAAACAGTGTGTCACATCTATTGTTGTAGCCAGGGGCTGTTGAAGAGTTGACTGCATTGATCATTCTGCTCTCGAGGGACATAAGCTGCACATGCACAGTGGGAGCCAGAGATTTGTAAACATTGCTTCCAGTAGCGGGGAATAAAATGAGCTTAATTGACGATTTTAGCACAGACGGATGCTCCGCAATGCCTCAAAATTTGGATCACGCAAACCTGGAGGGAAATTACAAGTGGAACGGCTCTGCATAGGCGCGGTGGATGGAATAATTGTCTGCCAAGTTTTAACTTCTTAAAATTGGCTATAGATCCTGCCTGATCTTTAGAACAAGGGTCAACGTGTGAACCTTAGCTTTGCATTATTAGCCCGGGCCTAGAGTACTTGAATTTGCAGAAAATACTGGGGAGACAAGCACATTAGCGCTCTAATCCAAAGCTTTAATTCATCAATCCCAGCCTTTCCCGCCCCCCCCCCCCCCCCCCCCCTCACATATTGATAAATGTTTCTACGGCAATATTAAGTACATGAAGTTCAATACGCTGCAAACAGTGCGGCCTATCCAGGGATCCGTCATGTCTTTAATTTAATATTTGACTTTCAACTACCAACGAATCCTACCCATATACATAAGAAGACATCTGAACTGACGCAGCAAAAAGAACAGTTTCCGTTTGGATTGAGAGTTGTGCTAATGAAAATGGAGGTTTGGATGGAAAACTTTGGACAAATGTTTTCCATCTCACCAGCTCAGAGTGGACATGGCCAGAAATGGATGACACTTCTAGTGCAGTGCGTGTGTGCGCGTGTACTTGGTCCAATTACGGTGTGGATGTATAAATCAGAAAATATGCTAGAAGAATAACTGGCCATGGTTCAAAGCCATGCTGTGTAAGCAAGTGCATGAGTGTGTGTGTGTGTGTGTGTGTGTGCGATCCCAACCCGAAAACGATCCTTTTCCGTTCATTAAGCTGCTTAATTGGGGGAAAAGCTGAAGGAATGCCAATATGCACCTGCAGTTTCCCAGCTGTTTAGATGACCTCTCTCTTCCGCCCACTCTCACACACACAAAAGCTGTCTGCTATACCACATCAATCATGAAGCATGGCTAGAAAGCCTAAACTTACATCAGAGATAATATACAAGCATTTCTGCAAGTACCATTTTACATGCACCTGACCAGGGCTTTTACATAGGATATCTGATGCAATAGAACTGTGAAATGTAGCTTCACTAATATGTGTTCACCAATAGGAAAAAGATCCAGCATCATTTGACTTCAGCCACCACTATTGGGGGTCGAGACCCCAGGTTAGGAACCAAGAACAGCTCTGACTTTGTGCTACTTACTCTCCTTTTTGAAAACAACAAGCCAAACCAACAAAGACCCTTCCTGTGTATCTAGGAAGATAAACAGGATCCATTATTATTATTACCCAAGTGTGTAATTTGAAGATTGACGGATCTCAGAAACTCAAGACTGAGAGACTAACGTCGAGAAGAGAGGTTTCAACATTCCACATGGATGGATTCTCTATGAAACCTGACACAGCAACTAATAGGTGTGCAAACTGGCCAAACTCCAAAAAGCAGGGCCACATTTACTGACGCATTACCAAATCCCCATGCAGCCCTCAACAGAATCACAGAGCAGAACCAATGCAGACCTCACCACAGCTGAAGCAGCTCTGTGTGAAAAGAAACAAACTGATCCCAGGAAACGGTAAAACCACATGCAGGGGCTTAACAGAGGATGTAAAGGAGAGCTCTGCTCGGACAAGAAATAATAAAGGAAAAATTACTATCTGGAGAAAAGCGCAAGGTGTCATTTGAGCCAAGATATTCACTGAGATACTTCAAGTATGCACCGCAGTCTAAATGAAGTGATTTACTTTGTAATTGATTGAGATTTCAAAAGTCATACATTGAATTTGTACGACCGAGCATGTAATCCCCCCTGCAGAGTTCACCGGTGTTGGATCTGTCTCCCAGTTCTGTTGGACGGACTGCATTGTCCCAAAGGTTGAAATCCACTGTGGCTGCCCACTGTGATCAGGGGCCCAATCAGTCATCAGGCTGGTCACAGTGATCCCTGGTGATTAATGCCATCAGCTTAAGACTCGCTCACTCATTACCATGGCAATGCCCTCTCTGTAGTGTGCGGCGACTGGAGGAGCTGGGCCCCACTCTAGGCTCCCCGAGGTGATCCATCAGGGGAAATTGACTGGCAGGGGCCCAATGTCGGGGACACGGAACGGGTGGCTGGCGGTCAATGAAATTCACTTGAGGATTGGGGTGAAACAATGATGTTCTGGTGGGGGGGGCGGGGGCCGGGAGAGAGACGGATCCACGAGCACGTGTGCGTAAACAACCCAGGAATGCGCAAATAAAACCAGGAAGGATCTTTCACGCAGTCACATCCAGGTGAAGTCAGTGCACATTCTATTCATCTGCCAAATAACGAAATGAATATCACATTATTATGGAAATTTAGCAATTAGTTCTTTGCGCAGGGAATGGTCAGGTTACATGCTTTTTCATTATGAAAAATGATCTAATTGTAAAAAGTTATTTTTGGAAAATAAACTTTTGGACAATACACACACTCCAATAAACAAGCACCTGATACCCGGGCAAATTTTGCAGACGGGTAGAGCCCAACTGTCTGCATCCAGATGCTAAGTGTGTGTGCACTGCCCCCCTCACCCCAGACCCCATCGATCACTGCCAGAGACATCCCATCTGAATTCTTTAGGAGCTCTGACGCCTATGTGGGGAATGCCTCTGTAACCCTCCCCAGAGAGGGGAGCCCTCTATCTAGAGACACAACATCACCCGACACCTGGATCCAGTTTTTCTCCTCCACTCCGGGCCTCAAATTGCACGAGGCATCTTCGGCAGTGTCAGTTGACGGATCATGCTGAGCAGAAGAAAGCCAGAGGACAAGCCGTTTCTAATGGTTATGGTAATTCAAACATTAGCCCTCTACGCCGGGTGCATGGCAAATGGTCTGACGTTATTATTACATTTTAGGAGCCGGCATAATGCCTGAAATGCCCTCAATCATTCAGTTCCTTGTGATCAAATTAGCTGGCATGATCATAGAGCCCCTGGGGTAATAACAGAGTCAGATACACAAATAAGGCGTGCACCTAGACAAACCAAATAAAACGTCAAAGGCAAACTGATGAACCAGGCTGCATTAACAAACTAAAGAAATGGTTGAGGTCAGAGATCATCCATTTTGTGCAAAGTCTGCATTCCAATAACCTCTAATTTTTCACCGTCACGTCCACCAAGACCCTAACCCCTCTTGCCCACTGCATCCGTCAACGGATCCCATTGACTTTGAATGGGGCGGAGCCGCAATTCATTGTGGATCCATCCGTTCCGTTGGATCCGTCGGCTCCGTCAAGAAAGTTGAAAAATGTTCAACTTTTCAGGCAGCGACGGATCCGTCATCCAATCAGATTGCGGCTGCTCGGCTAACGTATGCCTCTGCAAAGACTACTCCTCCATCTGTCAGCCACGCCTTCCGCCATCCGTAGACGGGCGGTGCAGTGGGTAGACGGCCTAAAGCAAGGAGTAAAGCTGACGCTAATACGGTGCTTTGCGGATATTCCCTTCGCCTAGACTTGCCCGGTTGGTTTGCTCGTCCCGGTCAAGGCTAAGCCAGGGAGGAACAATAGAAGCAGGACTAAGCTAGCCATTAAGGGGCCATTAACCGAGGTAATTACACTTGACACTGGAGCCTTGCTTTCACCCTGCTGGCAGCTTCCTAAGGACTCCCTTTGTCGAGGGCTTACAAGGAAACCTTTTCACCGATGCACTGTTCGGAACATTTCACAAATGTCGTTGTGTCCCTAAAAACCATCAAAAAGTAGAGCGACCATGCTATTGCTATGGCATCAGCAAGTGTAGCGAGCAATGAAGTGGTTACCCTTTATGCATCGGCAGACAGCGTGGCATTTTAATGCGGTAAGGCCTTGGTTCCCTGGGACTGGAGCCAGCACATTCTCCTCTGTCGTTGAGGAGAACATGTCTGATAGTAAGGGTGTGGAAGGTGGTCCGGGGGGGGGTTAGGGTCAGCAGCCTAGGTGGCAGGACCTCCGTGAGAGGAGTGTAAACACTGGGCCACAGTCGCCGTCACTGAATAAACCATGGAGCAGATTCAATCTACATTCTGGCCGCTACCTTTGTGTTTGCGTTAGCCAGGTGTCCCACCTTCATCTACTACATGTGTACTGTGTGTGGGTGCAGATATGCAGCCCTGTATAAAATCCTGTGAACGCACATTCTGATGTAGTAAGACAAAGTGTGCGTTGGTGGCAGCAACGCCGTCTGCAAAACACAGTACATAACCTTTTAATATAAAACAGTTTAATTTAAATGCAAGTTTTCATCGCGAGGAGGGTTAATGCTAGTCTCAATGCTGAATGCTGTAACATCCTTTTGTGACTCAGAACAACCCCCACTCAGCATACATGACATAAAGTGAAGACTGGCAACAGCTGCACCAAAGGCAGACTTAAAAACAACTCAGCTTTCACTGAACAAGCTTACATAATACATGTACATCTTATCAAAAAGTATTCACTCCCAAAGTACCAAACCAATTATCTACATGTTTATTACAAACCCAGCCCTTTATTACAACATAAAGTGCCACCACTTCGGTGTCTAACCTGCAGCTGACTATTGACCATTGACCATTGACCTAGCCTCAAAGAGCACTTGGGTATTATTCTGCACGCTCAGCGTCTGAGGCTGATCGGTAAAAGGCTTGGCGACAGCGAGACAGAGTGACGCGGTCACTCCAGCTTTGGAGGTCTTGCGTTACACACACACACCCCCCCTGCACAAACTCGGTGTTATACACGACAAATGTGATTATGCACACCACGGGTGTTGTGCATACAAACTAGATTCAAGGACGGACACACACACACACACACACACACACACACACACACACACACACACACACACACACACACACACACACACACACACACACACACACACACACACACACACACACACACACCTTATATGGTGGTCTTTCGGGTAAGGAAAGACCACACTATCGTGAGATACCTGATGCAAAATGCGGACCACATTTACACCCACCTTGATGGGGCCTTCAACCCACCCCATGCTAGCAGGTCATAAACCAGCGCGCAGCTGGGCACATGAAACTGTTTAGCGACTGTTAGTTTCATGGGGTGCCGGGGCTCAGGAGTGTGTGTTTGCTTAAAGGAGCTTTATTACTGACTGTGCAGTGATGAGGCTGTTTTGACAATGAAATCACCGGGGGGAGGGCTTAGCACCTGTTGTTGGTTTGCATATCTCCCTCTCTTTCTTCCTCTCGCCCTCTCTACGAGACTAGGTCAGAAGAATACGGGTGGGAAACTTAGTGGTTGTGTGTGCGTGTGTGTTTTCAGTCCTTTGAGCAGTTTGTTTATTAAAGTTTTGGCATGAATTATACATATAATTAGTTCATTCAAGGAGTCTGGGCAAGATTACTGCTTTAAATGGGATGGGTTTAATGTGTAACTGGGGTTCCTCAAAGCATCAAACTGTGCAAATAGGGCAGGGGGTGGGGGGAGTCAATTCAAACTATTTTTTTTCATGTCACGAGAGAATGAGAGGCATGTGCACTAACCCAACCAGACTTACGATAGACCTATGAAAATAAATAAGCTTGACCCTATTCTGGTCCTTATCAGTCAATCCTTTGTTCTAATAGGAATGGTGTTTCTCAAAGCTGGTCACCTGATGACTGGCCCATTTGGGCATTGATCAGGGCAGAATGGCAAAGAATGAGGCTAGGCTAGCCCGGGCCTGGCCAAAGATGTGGGTACAGTGATAGCAGATCATGTTGCATAACAGTAGCCCCCCTTCAGCGAAATGATTCAAGTACACCCTCCGCCGCAGTCATTATCGACACAACTATACAGCTTGGAAAAACGCCAATAAGCATCAGGCTCATTGGGTTGATCCGCCTCCTCTGTGCATACATAAGTGGCCTGCCTTCACATGCATAAACCTCAGAAACAAATTAGTGGAGCATGCACATGGCGAATCTTAGAGCCTTGAGGTTGAATACGATTACATTCACCCAGCAACAAAACCCACTCATCAAGGGAAAAAGTATTGCACCAAATCAACCAATCAAATTACATCTCCGGAACATCCTGCTGGTTCCCATAGGGCGGGCCGGATGAAATCGACAGGCAGATGCTCTAACCAGCAGAGGTCACCGGGGGTCAAGCAGCTCCATTATGAGAGGACAAGAGGGGGTGTTTGTTCACGACCCTTTAGCTTCTGATCCGAGGTGGGCTTAGAAAGGAATGGATCCAAGCTATTTAAGCCCCTAGGCTACAAGCGAGACTACACAACAACGCCTGTTCTGCTCATAAAAGTGTCTGGGGGGGGGGTGGATCAGTCCATATCCAATTTGAGATTGGCAATAACCAAATGAGCCGCACCAGCCCAAAGAAAAAGACTGGGTATTTCTTTCTTCAAAGAGGGAGGACTGCGTGACTCATGAAAAACGAGGAAGCCGTGTGACGACCCGGGTAGAGGAAGGAGTACTTAATGACCAAGACGTCTGAGGACATCACATGGCTGTCTGTACGCCCGGTTTTCCAGCAACAAGGCGCGGAGCGGGCCCTTTATTTGGCACTCATTTACCGTGTTATTAATAGTTGCGGCGCGGTGGTAATGGCAGTGCTAACCTCCATGATGTAAAATGTCACGATAATGATAAAGAACACTCCCACACGTTTCCAGGGAGGCCGTCTGGTCCACGTGCCCAGACCGCAGGGCTCACTGCCGCCAACGCACACGCAGCCCTCCGTTACCAGGAGGAGTACCGCGCCGAGTTCAGGAGGACTGGAAGGAAATATTAGGATTGCTTGGGCGGAAACTCTCAGACAGAAAGTGCAACACAATATCACAGCTTCGGAACGGCCAAGAACTTATTTTGTGGCATGTTCCTTGTTTTTGCTTGTTTTTCCCCCAGTGTGTTCCCGCCATACATATATCTTTTATCCATGCAAAATGTCATTGTACCGGATATAATGAGAATATATCATTCATTCATTCATTCATTCATTCATTCATTCATTCATTCAGACTACTTTAAACCTACATGTGTAAAACAGGAGGTATGTTTTATTGTCTCCTCAGTAGACCAGCAGGTTTGGATTCCTACTGTTCGGTCAGACGATTCAAGTGGAAAAGAAGGGAGAATGAGAGTTCAGAACTCAGCCGTTTCCCCACAGGGCTATTCCATCAACGCAGACGCTGAGGGTCATGGGACCGCACTACCCTTAGACACACAGAGCCCATTATCGGGCCGAAATGGAATGCAGGCAGAAGTTAGCCTGATGCCACAGAACATGTGTACAACAGAGCCCCCCCACCCCATCCCTACGTTCCCCAGCCGTGACGTGATCACACAGGCTATCCACACACGTACACACACGCTCACACAAACACCAGTTGTTCAACTACAAATTGAATTAGTGTGTTGTTTCCCCCTTATAGTGAGTCACGTCTTCCTTTTCCCTCCCCCCGGAGAGCCAGTCTAAACCCCAACATATCAGACACAGCCTTCCACCCCCTCCCCTCCAGACCAGCCAATAGAGCTCCTGTTGCAAAACCACTAAAGTTGGGGGGGGAAGGTGAAAGATGTGCCAAAGCTACTAATCCTACGGGTATTGAGTATCTGGGCTAGGCTGCAGTGAGGGTTGGGGGAAGTGGTGTTTGTTTTTTTTTTTTGGGGGGGGGGGGTCTATACGTCATGTAAGCCTAGTCACTTCCAACGGAACAGTTCAGGAGGTTCCGGAATTCCTGCTCAAATGGAGTAGAGGGGCGAGCAACGGGAGTCTATAAAACACGCTGTCCTGTTGTTTTGGCTTCCAGCGCTGTTCCAACGTGGACACGGAGGGAGAAGGGGGAGAGCAGGGAGTCGGGTTCTCTGAAGATGGCTGAATGTCAACTGCTATTATTAGCCCCACACACACACACACACACACACACACGTCTCAAAGTTCATCAACCTCTGACTGAGCCTTTGTGAGGAATAACCTTTACCAAAAATAAAACTCTCCCGACACACTGGTGAGCTCACCCTGGCCCGACTACTCAAACTTTAAAACATTCATCCTTATGGGATAAGCAATGGGGACATCTGTTCAGCTGTCACCTGCTGACCGATAAGCATCAATATTGCAGGACTTTCCTAGGTTGCTACAAGTTGAGTGAGCAGAAACCTGTGCTTTGCATAATCTCTTGGATAGCGTTGAAATCTACCTGCTCAACTTTGCACTAATGGCATCTCCGTCGTCCTGCTTGTGCAGTCGAGGAGGGTCAAATCCATGGGCACTTCAATAGGGGCTTTAGTTATATCACCAACTGGGTAAAACCAAATGGGTGGTTAAAACTATGGACAAAATCAAGATAGACCACAAAAGTCTTAAAGCAATCTTTGGACACAGTAAACGCTTCCACTCGACACAAATCATAGGCCTCAACACAGCCACACCTCGGAGGAGGAGAAAGGTTAAGAAAGGATTTTCCCACTGCAGCAGTACACTCCGAACCAAGGAAAACCAGGCTGTTTCTTGAGGGTTTTGAAGCCGGCCTGGGTGGCATGGAGATCTGGTTGAGCACTAGAGCTCGAGCAGCTCTCCTCCTGTGCCGGGGAGAAAGTGTGAACCCCTAGCGGTGGGCTCCACTACCCTGATGTCTGTCTTGGCATGGGTAGATGGGAGAGGGGAGGGTGTCCTTCTGGACGACACGGAAACACAAATCGAGGCATAGAGAGACGTAGAAAGCGAAGACAATAGGGAGGGGATTGTAAAATACAAAAGCCCACACACATTATCCAACTGTGGCCTGGCCAGCGACCCACTTGGCTCTCTCCATGAGCTGACTGAAGAAGAGATGCATACTGATGCCCAACAGACTTCGTAACCCGACTCCATCCAGTATTTCCATTATATGTAAAGCAGAGTGGGAGATAAAAAATGAAAACAACAAGGCCAGACTGCCACCACCAAAAGAAGTTTGGGGTTTGACTTGACGGCGCCACACAGCTCGACGTGTCCGCAGCAGTTTGCTTTTCCTGACGTGATGCGCTTCATGTTCCGAGGTCTATCGCTGGGGTTTCCCCGTTCCCCTGCTGGCCAGCAAAGCATCCACGCCAAGAGAGATGATATCACTCCGGGAAGGGAGTGATTTGGACACATTGGCCCCGTTTAGGAAGAGCTTATTTTCAATAATAAAAAAAAAGAGCAAACCTCGAAGAGCTTTAATTGAGCGTGTGCAGTGTGAGGGTGCCAGAACGGCCGGTGACCCCAAGCGATCTGGAGGCGGACTTTGTTTACCCGGGCCGGGCGCCAAGCGACTGAATCAACATGACAAGACTGGGGGTCGGAGTGGGGGTGGAGGAAAGGGCTTATCTTGCCTGGAGATCAAACATCTCCGGCTCTCAAATGGGGCGGGAGTGAGAGGGCCGAGTAATGAGCCAGCAAATGCACCTTAACGTACCTCCAATAAACCTCATGTAACTTCTGCCCAAACAAAACAAACAAACAAACAAACCACTAAAGCCTTTTGCGTGTAGCAGCAAGTCCCACAAGGACTTACTACATCCAGGGAAGAACTCACCAGACGACATCTCCAAGGCTAAACCTAAGAGCTACTATCAATATAGCAGCCTTTTCAGGATTCAAATGTATGAATACCAGGATAGCTGGGGAAAACAGGTCTGTGCGGTTAAGACCATCCTTGCATTAGCCCTCTTTTGAGGGCGATCCCCAGCATTGTTTAACAAACCCATCTCACAAAGATACAAAGGCGGGAGTCCATTCTGGCCCCGCCCTACACCAGTGAGCAGGTGGGCTGCATGTGCAGTAAATGTGTACCTAGCACATCCTCCATCCATCAATGGGAACAATGCAGGACACATGGTGGCACCAGGAGAGCCCAGGGTACGAGGCGTCCGCCTGCAGCACCAGCTGTGTTTGCCTTACCAATAGGCGCTTGGTTGTAAGTGGGACCTTATGGCTACTGGACGCGTGGAAGTAGCGGAGATCAATCACAATTACTATTGTTGTTTTGCTTGACTTGTAAGTGTGCGCTCCGAGCCGCGAGAGAGAACATTGATTTGATTGTCTTTTACATCAATGCAGACGTTTGGTCTTCTTGTGTCACGGCACTACATGTGCCCAACCTTTTCACTTTAAAAAGGAATTACACAGATGCATAGCTACTTTTGTTTTTTGGGGTTTATAAGTGCATACCCATGTGAATAGCAGGCAGCATGTCAAGCGTGACGCAACTTGACTCCGTCCGGCTCTTGCTCATAATCAAAGGCTCATCAGGGATAAGCATAAAGGAGATAATGTACCAAGGGGAATTTGCTTTGAGCATAAAGGATCAGACAGACACACAGACACGCATCCCTAGGCTACAAAATAATAATAATAATAATGCTTCTTGCTTGTCAAAATGCCAGGCGTCATGTTGATCAATGGAGGCGCAGGGAGAATAATTACATTCTATTCCATTCCATTGTTCATACATCTGAATTAACGTACTGGGGTGTCCATCCAACAACTCATAAATCATGTGAATTCTGCTGAGGCGGCACCTTTACCAGACTGAATTATTATACATTGTCAGCCATTCACGATTATTGCATCCAGCGAAATTGTTACCATGGGTACCGTTAACGTCCCGTCTCCTAGTAACCGTGTGATTTATACGGCCTGATGATGGTAATGCTCATTGCCGGTTAGCGCACGTCTGTTAGCCTACACACATGTGCCTGGTGCATGGGAGAGATCCGGGGTCCATGTGCCGACTAGTCGCTTCACGGGGGTTAATAGGAGCCCAACCCATGAAACCCAGCAGCCTGGCAGCGCTCCAACGCCCCCCTTCCTCCCTCTGTTCACCTGCTCTCTCTGCAATCTCTCGCTTGGTAGGGCTGCTGCTGGCCGGTGAATGGGGCCTGTCGGTTAAGCTCACCTCTGCCGTTTAATCTTTGTTTTCTGCACCGAACCACACAGGGCGTTCGGCGATACGTGATCCCCCCCCCCTCAAAGGAACCACAATTTAATTAGGACCAGAGCATTAATCTCCATTCACAGGCCGCCCGGGTTTGTGTCCGTTTAAAAGGGGTGACTACAGGCTGAACGTGCGTGAGCATATCAGCTCCGTCACAAACTGGGTCCAGGCTGCGCCTTCGGGCAGGAGCAGGGTTTTCTGTGTTTGTGCAGCAAAGCACATCAGATGTCTCGCGTGGTTCAGATTAGTGCCGCTCACTGAACAAATAAAAGTGGATGTTCTTCCAAATTCACAACGGATGAATTATGCAGTATGGACTCCTTTGGCGGCTTTTTCTGGGGTTCAATATATCTTTATTTTTGGCCCAGGAGCCGATATAAACAGACAAAAGAACAGGAGCACAAGTGGCCTCACCCAAACGTGTGCCAGGAGGGCATGCTGGATAACGGTAAATCTCAGAATTCACTGACACACACATGCACACACACACACACACACACACACACACACACACACACACACAGTGTCTGTGGTTGCCAGTGAGAAGGCGAGGCGGCCAGGAGGCTGTCAGCAGCCCGGCTTTGCCTTCACCTTCTTTTTATAGACGCTACTCCAGACATCGCCGCCCAAAGTGCCATAAGCACACTCCAAACATCCAAAAATACAATCCCAGCCACAGCTGTAACAAAATAGAAACACACAAACAGCCGTCGGCCTGACTAGACGGTAGGCTAGCAGGAAAACTTGAGCATTGTGAAAGAACCTGAGGAACTAACACTTGAAAATAATAGAAACTGCATCATAGACAAAACGAAGAACAATACTGTAAGAAATCTACAGCCCAATCAAGACAGCTTTGCAGACTACGGCTAGCGGAGGCTGGTGGGACAACAGTGCAGTACCTAGTCAGCGATGTGGACCCCCCCCCCCCGCTCCCCTCTGCAGAACCTCTCCACCTAGAGACATTATAAAAGCCTTGTTCCCTACTTACGGAATGTGACAATGACCACAGATGTTATCCTCGGCTGATCCCACGCATGCGCCACCTTATATGGAGAATAATGTGCCAGAGAGAAGACGTGAAACATTGGCATTTCTCCGCCAGTGCGCTTGCACTTCAGAATTAACGATGACAGATATTACCGCACTGTTTTCACACAGGGCCGGTGAGCAGAACAATTCGAGGCCCCTGAATGTACTTGGCGTGTAGTCACACAATACAGAGAAACATAATTTTCCCTTCAACTTGTATAAAAACAAAACAAAACAAAATGTATTTGCTCATCCAAATGTCTCTGATGGCCACGAATGATGTTAAGCAACATGAACAAAATAATAAACTGTAACAAAATAAACTGATATCTGTTGCCAACTGATTTAAGTTACGAGACACCCTCATGCAAAATTAGAGGTGTGATGATTTGCAGAACTGTAATTAACAATTTCCCTGAGAGGAGCATTATCAGAGCCAACACCGAACGTATTGCGCCACTGGTAAACAAACTCAAATAGCCAGCCGAAAGCCAACATCCACATGAGAAGGTAAACATACATGCTATCTGCTTACTGACAACTCTGGGCAGTCTATTCGGCTCATTGTCTTTCTCACTCAAGCCCTCATCTCAGTTGAGTCAGAAAACAAAAGCATTGAAAATAGAACGTTCCTTGTGGTCGTGCATTTTTAAGGAGAATAGGAGGCAGAACCACAGAGACCATGGCATGTATGCTGCTGCATGCCCTCCAACCGACCCTGATAGAAGCAGTTGTTTTCAATGAACAGGGCTCACATATTGGAGGCAAAACTGGCCAGTCATTACACAAGCCAAACAAAACATACCCCTCTATTCATATAAATAAACATCACACATACTTGTGCAGACCTCTTCAACTATTCCTTGCCTTCTTTGTAAAAAAAAAATTATCATTGTTCCAGAATCTTTAATAACAGTAATTGCCATTGTATACTTTATACACTGCAGCGTCAACAGAGTTGTAAAGGTTAATCTTGTTCCTAAAGTTCTTGCTGTATTCAAGAATTATACCCAGGCTCTAAACAGTCCTTAGACTGATAAATGACCAGGCTGGCTGGGGACTCGCCAGGTCAAACATTAGCTTGTGATTTTATTAGAGGGTGTCGGGCAAGAAGAACCGTCAAAATTGTATTTCAGGGCGGGGCTGGTGGTTACCAGGGAACGGGGCACTGGAAGCCAAAAGGCATGCCACGGTCCTTCCTCCCTGTTTCCCGGACTCTTGTTTGCTCTCGCCAGGCCCTTAACCCCAGGGGGTTCCTGGGGCCCCCTGTTGTCTCTGTGTAGCAAGCAAGAGAGGCCCTCCACCTTAGCAGACAGCTACAGCACTCCCACCAACACACAGCAAAAGGAGGCCCGGGAGTTCAATCACCCCTAAAGTAACATCAGCAGAACACACCCTAACATTTACTGGAACATCCATTACTGCACTTGCCCAGACTCATAAATCTGTATTTAAAAAGGAATACAATAACAACCCGCCTATCCCTGCTACGTACAACGTGTTGGACATCTCCATACTATTAATGAGTTTCACTAGGTGTACTTGCATTGATCCATTGTGTCAGTACCAGAATGAAAACTAAATTATTCAACACTGGCGCTTTGAATTAGTATCCTCAAAGGGAGGTTGGAGTTATGTGATATTATGATGGATGTCCGTAGATGGAGGAAGGGCACATAACACACAAAACATTAAAAAATCTATTTACTAAGTAAAGTCTGAGAGATTTACGATCAGGGTCACATTTAATGTCAGATGATAAAGACTACAAAGGCGTTCATCTCGTCGTGGTCTATCTTTTATTGAGTGTGAGGGGGACCCCCTTGAAATGCCTCGCTATTTTTTTTTTTACAATAGGCCAGAGTGCACAGAGTTGTATGGGTATTTTAAGCTCATTAAAGCTGACCAAGTTATTTTCCATGCAATTTCATTCAGATTTGTTCCTTCTTCTCACTTTTAAAATTTGCGTCAACGTGCACGCTCTGCTGCAACTTAACGGACATCGAAATACAATGAAATTAATTTGTTCATTAATACTAACTTTTGTTCTCCAGGAAAATATACAAAGCGAACGTTTAAATACACGTTGTCAAAATACCTGTTTCAGAATTCACACACACTCTGAATCAATACGCACACTGACAACACTCAGAATCCACACACACACACACACACACACATGTAGAGACGCTTCTTTGATTTGACTAAAACAAGTTATACCGAGCGAGCACCTACCGGTTAACGTCCGTTTTCTGTCGACATCGCCAAGTTTGACTCGTTGTTTTCCAGTTTCTTTTGAATCCCGTGTATGTATTTCTGTAAGGTTTACGCGAATATTTCGGAGTAGCGCGGAGAGGTGTTCCCCGGACGCGGCGCCAGACCCTGTGGGCTCTTCCCAGACAATGTGGGGTTAAACTCCTCCTTCCGAAAGACTCGGGAATCACGGAGCCATTTAAATGTCCCGAGTGTGGATTCTTCTAAAATCTGGCGTTATTTTACCTTTACAAGAATAAAATAGTTTTTATTTTCTTTTATCTTTAGTTAACTTTCCAGGGAAACCTAAATAATAATTTTTCATTTTTCTCTGAACTCTATAGTTTATTTTTGCATCGTTTTTTTGATCT